>NC_049997.1:8858539-8870089 GCF_000003815.2 Branchiostoma floridae
GTGATAGCGATTTTGCCGACGGGGCAATATCGCTATCACAGCAAACTCCCTTTCACAGCATACTCCCTTCCTGGGCATAATCCCTTTCCCGGCACAAGAGAACCCGACCAACGTTGAAAATCGCGAAACAACGCCCCCCCCCCCCCATAAAAACCAGCCCCGTTCGAAGACTGCAACGGAGTCTAAAGTTAAGTGATGTAACGTTAACGCTGTTTCTTAAATTTGTGCTTGTCAGGTACAGAGCGCGAACGCCATCGGAGACGTTCCCCGGGCCCTGAAGGCGTCCAACCGCGCCAAGATACTGAACTACGTGGCGCTCGTGCTGGGCGCTTTCTGCTGGATGCTGGTATCCAACCATTAAATCTGACTCACATCAAAACAATCGAGGAAGTTTATAAGTCCCAGAACTTTCGTGGTGAACCTCATTGGACATACATAGAAGAAAAGAGCTAAATGAGTAATGTTAAGGTAGTATTGTTGACGTAGGTTTAAAAAGCTGCTGAAAAAGACTTCAAATTAGGGCTTACGCATCATGCATTGCCATAGACGATATATACATTTATTTCTTCTATAAAGTGATTGAAAGTGCCATTAGCATCATTAAAAACACTATTGTAAACAACTACTGTCAGAACTATAATAGAAAACTACATTAAATGATTACAGTAAACAATTACAGTAAATAGAGTAAACAATAACAGAACAAGCATAGTAAACAATTACAGTAAACAATTAAACAACTATAGAAAACTACTACAATAAAAATTACAGTAAACAGCTACAACTACATTTGTATTAGCTCATTATGAGGTGCCTACTTTGATTCATATATTCCTTCTCAGGTCGAGAACTACGTTTGGGAAAAACAGAGGAATTACAACATAGCAGGGAGGAGATACAAAACATAAAGAATAATCCTGTGGGGACTAAGGTGCAAAAGTTATCAGATATAGATTAAGGAAGTATGCATAAATCCCAAATGTATAATAACCCTGGTATCCAAACATATTATAGCTGCTTATCTCTCTCTCTCTCCAAAATGGTTATTTTCGGAGAGGACGGGCAGATTCGACAACTATAAAAGGTATGGATAATCTAGATTCTATCTGCCTTTGTGTCTATAACTGTCTTAAAAGAAGCTAGAAGTTGAATCTTACTTGATATTAGTATATATAAGTATCTGTAGATGTAGTAAATACCAGTCTGGGATGATATCAAACTTTTGAGAGCATAAATGTACAAAAAGTATTTTATTTATCATTCTTACTATCTTTGTTCTGTCTTCCTAAAGTAGATGTAGAAGAGATGAAGAAAAAACGCCTAAAACATTTCCTCCAACGAAGGCTTTATTGTTATGTTATAGTAAGGTATATTTACCTCATTTAACCTTGATACATCTTCGGCCTGTTCCGTTTTTCAAGATTTCAAGGGTGGAGGGATTTTATTCAATTGATGAATCATCCCTTTCATGGTTACTAGCTGTCTCTCAAAGGAAGACGGTAGAAGATGGATACAAGGTAGTCCCGAGTCGTTTTTTAAGCTGTAGAGGCAGTGGTTAGTTCTCCACTGTGTCTATGGCACGGCATTGGAAGGCTGAGTCCATCCCTAAGCTTCCACTGTTCCTCAACCGAAGTCAAGTACTTATTTTACACCGGAATGTAGAAGGATAGGTGGCAATCCCAAGGACCCGGCATATAGCCAAGAATTCCAGGAATATCCAACATATCCCGTGACCTTAGTGGACCTCGTGTCTCCTACCTTAAGGTGGTATCTCACTGCACTTGGGGCACCGGTGCGACACTGCGGGGTACGTTCACTGTGGCAATGCCGTGTTAATTTCGCGAATTTTGATAATCTAGATATTACTCTGTCTTCGTGTCTACCTTGTCCCCCCAACGACCTGGAGGTCAAGGGACTAGGTAGGTAGATATTACGTAATAGGTAAAAGTACGACTTAGAAGACAGCAAAATACATAAAACGGAACAAAATTCGTTGTTTATCTCTGAAATTCGTTGAGTCATCTACGAACCCCGCAGTGCCGCAACGGTGCCCCAAGTGCAGTGAGAGTCCACCTTTAGTCACTCGGCCATTCCTCGCCACAAGAAAGACCGCCACGAAATGCATGAGACTGAATTTTAGGGATGGGCAACGGTACAATGTTTCCAATCACAAGTTTTCACAGATTAGGTCCTGGTTCAGGTCCGGCCCTGGACCTGATCCTCTGGACCTGAACCATATCTGTACCTGAATTTTCTGTACCGATACCCACCCGTACTGATGTTACTTAAGTTATTACAAGTATTATAAGAGAGATTATGGGACGTCTTTGATTTTGCAGGTGAATGACTGGTACATCTAAGGAGTGATTAACAGCAACAAAATTAAATATGCTAATTGACTAATACTTGAAGATTAAGCGTAAATGAATCTGAAAGAAATCGTAATGATCTTGGATTACTGACTACCAACACGAGTAATTATTGTCATAGTTAGATATTCAAGTGTTTTGCCATTAAACGATATAACTGCCATCCGTAGCCATATCAATCACAAAACAAAACACAATCTCGGGAAATATGCATAGGGAGGATTATAAACTTATTAAGTAATAGATAAATACAGTTTTTATGACAGTAAATCAACCACATCGTACAGGATAGGGACGTGAATGTCTGTCATATTGGGGAAAAAAACTATCCTCTCATAACTACATAAATACTACATAAGTGGCTATAATTTGGGCGAATGAATGAATGAATGAATGAATGAATGAATGAATGAATGAATGAATGAATGAATGAATGAATGAATGAATGAATGAATGAATGAATGAATGAATGAATGAATGAATGAATGAATGAATGAATGAATGAATGATACTTAGTATACGTTTACCCTCACCGTGAAAACAGAAATCAGTGCTGGAATCCGTGTTGACGCTCATGAATATGCTTAGCTGCTAGCGATGTACCCAAATCACAAAGGATCTTGGTCATGGCTATAGGCGCGTATTACAACTGATTACGTGCTGCATACCTTTGTAGTTAATACTTTGATATAGTGTCTTATCGCTTAGTTGCAGCCGCACCATGCGCACTAGTAGCGTCAAAACTGACGTGTAGCTAAAGAAACATACACACACAGAAGAACTCCGCATATGACACATACAAAGCCCCCGGCGGCTTGTGGCCTTGATGGCGAATCGTTTCGACGGTTGTCATTTCAAAACGTGTCACAAAGAAGTTTGCAACTTTGGCATGCTAGCGAAAACTTGTAGCCAACAGTCTTGCTGTAGTGCTGCTTACTTCCGCCAGATGTCGCTGGCACACTGGTCGTTGTTGAGACAGTGTGGGATCAAGGACAATACATAGAAGTCCTACACTATGTCATTGGTGGTATTAAAACTCTGTGATCATTTGTTCGCGCTATCGGTGAAACCCAGTGATTGATAGTGGTTAATCAAGGTTTCTAAACAACAGTCAAAGTTACATTTGAACTCTGGAACACAATGTTTCCAGTTCGAAAATATCATGATCTATCATAATTTTGAAATATAATATTGAGCTATAACATACTATATCATACGCTCATGTGCGTCTGATATCAACCATCTGGGCCTATACTATACCAGTAGCAGAAGCCTGAAACCAAAGCCCCACAGTCATCAATAAATAATTACTGCTAATGATTGGGACAAAAACGCACCCTTCCCACCTTAATCATTCAAATATCTGATCATTACAGATTTTGTCACAACCTACCAACACATCAAATGTGATCCATCCAGCCGACCTGTATAAAACAACATAAATCTTTCATGACCGTTCCCTGGATAGTTGACTCAGTTTTGGCGGGAAGTCACGGGATGACTCAATGGCGCGCCATTCCATTCTGATGACGTTTCCTTCTCTGATTGGTCAGTTTTTGATGACGCACTTTGCCCCACACGACTCGACCCGCCTTTGGCAGTGCGTATTTTAGTTTCGCCATATCTGCAACGTTACAAGAACCCGAACATATTTTCTCCATTTTGCGGACAATTTTAGAAGGATTTTGACCGGCATAGGGCGTAAAGGACTCCTCAAGCCGTTTTCGTAGAGTAGTGCTGCAAGAAATTTCGAAAGGTAGGTATTTGATAGAGAAATTTCGGGTTAAAATGTTGTAATTTCGTCTAGGAAATTAGGTAACACCCGGTATAACGTTATGTGTGTAGCATGTGTTCATTACGATATTTTCCGGCCAATCTATGATGTAAATTCTGTACGTTTGCTACGTGTTGGATTGAATTCTATATACAAAACAAAGGCGGGATACAATACTCTATGTTACGAAATCCACACATTGTTTTTGTTATTGTGGAAGTTCATGTTTGTAAACAAGTGTCCTAGGCTTGCTGAATCATGGGTGGGGAGGGGGGCGATTGTTGTTGTTGTTGTTGGGTTGTTGTGTATCTCGTGATGCCCAGAGTAGAAGGATTTTGTTACTTTATCCAAGGAGATTGGAAGTGAGTCTGTCTATGTGTGTGTGTGTGTCGTTGTCTGTCACTGTACACGTGTATGTGCATGTGTGTGTGTATCATATGACGTTGTATGTGTGTCATTAGCTATGTCACTATAATTTTCTTACAAATTTAATGTTACATCATATCAATGACATATTTTTGCCTACACGTACTGATCGAGATAAAGGTGACAAGTCTCTTATGGTGTTGATGTTATTGTTTTTCTCATGTTGATCCAAAATTGTTGTTTTCCTTGACTGATGGCATGTTCCTCGGTCCTTCCAGTTTCATGCTGTAGCAATACTATTATAGTAGTTATCACCCTTGTCACGAGTTACCTTACATTACATAAGATTTACCGGGTAAATAATTAAAAAGGGAAGTTACCACCAGCCCAGGGCTTTAGCCAGCTCGAAATTTTTTTCCGTCAGCCCAATTTTCATTGACGGAAAAATCCTTCCGAAAATTATTTTTTTCCGTCATCGTTTATTATTTTCCGTCATTGACTACAAAATCTAAACAAAACAATGTCTGCCTCGTGCGATCATTATCACGCCCTTCCGTAACGTCACCATTCACAACGTCAAATAACACACGCACGCACAGAATTGAAGCAAACCTGATTAAAGTTTATTGAATAAAAAAGATCTACTACCTGATGAATTCCTATAATAAAAGAAACTTTACTTATTAGTCTCCGTCTCCTTCAATGGGTAATGGCAAAGCTAGTTCGCATACTTCGTAGTCTTTGATAGTCTTGGTCATCGGAAGACAGCGTCAGCGAAAGGACTTCACGAGTCGTGCTACGAATTTGTCAACGTAGGTCAAGGTAGGTAATATTTTACTTCATAACCTACACAATGGTTTCCTATATCGTCAATTGAAAGTTACTTGTATACTTACGACATAAAAGGACAACACTAGTCGACGTAACATTCACTGAATTTCACTCAAAATTATGGACTCAGCACCAGCAACAAAATGGCCGCTAGCAACAACAAGTGCTACGTCATCTTCTGGGTGAAAGTTCGTAGGAACGTACCGTCGGACCAGTTTAGTCTTTTGTCATGTAACACTTAGCGCATGTTGTTTCCGTAAGACGCCCGTTGTTTACTTTATTTTATTGTCATGTAACAGTTAGCCCATACGTTGCGCTTGTAAGACGCTCGATGTTTATTTTATTCTATTGTCATGTAACAGTTAGCGCAAGTTGGGCCCGTTCCCGCGCCGTTGTTTATGCCACGTAGCAGTATGTCGGAGTCCGGCCAGTCGGCCCCGTTCTTTATGTAAATTCATTTTATTGTTATGTTACAGTTAGCACATGTTGTTTAACATTAAAAGTAAACAAAAACGCATATAACAGACTTCAACTGAGACCTTCTGGCGCCGGTGGTCATGGCGCGTCAATTTTCCCGCCCAGTGTATTCTTTTAATGCAAATAACGCCGGCGCTTGCCGTGCGCTGGGAAAAATCGGCCCGCGGGTTTTTTGGCGTGGTTTTCGCGGCAGTTTTTCTGGTGTTTGGGCGTGGTATAGCCGTACTTTATTTAAATTCAGGAGATTTCATATCTTTCTCCGTGATTTTTTTCCGTCAAGGTTGACGGAATGGTTTAATTTTTTTCCGTCACAGGCAGCAAATTTCCGTCAATTGACGGAAAAACGGACGCTGGCTAAAGCCCTGCACCAGCCTGATTAAACATGTGACCGCCCATTTCTACTAGAGCCAGAGCAACCTAGATAATTAAATAAAATTTCAATTCAAAGTGTTTTTGTTAATTTTTTTTTACAGGGGGCATTATAAAGTAAGTATTATAAAATGAAAGATATAAAGGGATAAGTTGCTTACAGCAAGGAGGTTGAAAAATCATTAAATGTTTTAACCTCCTTGCTTACAGGTACTGTACCCTACTTCCCTTGATCTCCGAGCAGAGGTTCAGCTCTAGCTGTTTTTAAGATGTTTTTTCCGGGGTTTTCGATTTCTTTATATGTCAGCCCAAAGACATTAAAAAATAGCACAAAATAGAAAGCCTGATAAAAATGCATTGAAGACAAAAAACAACCTCCGAACCTCTGCTTGGACGAGAGTAGTACCCAAGTGCCAACAAAACTTTATACAGTTTATTCAAAAAGGTCAAAGAAAATGCAAGATGCTGATTATAGAGTATAGACGTTAAGATGATTTTATAATGTTGTAATCCAAAACATCAAGAAACATTTAATGTAATACATAAACACCGTGTTTATGTATACACCTACATACGTGTTTAAAACATGTATGTAGGTGTACTATAATGTACATGAGACTTTGTTACCAGGGTTATAGTAGGGTCAGACATGACTAGAATCACCAATGAGGCATGCATGGCTATGTACATGTAAGGTGTGGCCCACTTATCTCCCTGTAGAATGGTCCTTGCCCCTTTTCATAATAATTTATGTAATATGTTCAACACACAGTGAGAGAAATCACAAACATACACT
Source organism: Branchiostoma floridae (assembly GCF_000003815.2). Lineage (NCBI taxonomy): Eukaryota > Metazoa > Chordata > Leptocardii > Amphioxiformes > Branchiostomatidae > Branchiostoma > Branchiostoma floridae. The sequence continues at coordinate 8,865,522 of NC_049997.1, forward strand.
TTGGACTGGCACGTAGACCATAGATGTTTTTCCCAACATGGTTTGTTTTGTGGGGCATGCAAATTGTGTCCGCTTACTCAGCCAATCACGGAGCTGGAAAATGGGGTAAACAGATACAGTATCATTGTTCCTGCTAGCATGGTCACATGGAAGCACATGCATGTGTAGGTACATGCCTGGTACCTCTAGCACATTAACTGTTGGTACCTTTGTGGTTAGAAGGGGCAGTTACCTGTACCTGTATGCTGTACCTACCTCAAGGCTGTAGCTGCAAGTAGATACCCGAGAGACACTGGAGACTGTAAGTTTCTGACATTGGTGTGACATTTTGATAGTGTAATTAGAGATGCTGTCTTGATATGGTGTTGGGTGTTGCATAGGGTTGCATGAAGTTTGACTCCCTAAGGCTGTAGGGTATTTTATCTTTAAGATTCATTTATACAAGTTGTGCTCTTCATAGTGGTCCTGAAGGCCAAAGTGTATAACTACATACATGCAATATTTAGCCTGGATACCAGACCCTAGCCCGATCTCAAAAACATCTATTGTGTACATGATAGATATTTTTGAGATCAAGCCAGAGTCTGGTATCCAGGCTAAGCAATATTATGTTGCCACATTGTTTATATTTGTAAGGCTTTACTATGTATACCTTATGTATACGGAAGTACATTATATCAGGAAGGCGCAGTATATTTCAACCTTCAGTGTAATGAAGAATGAATATTATAAGAAATTGTAGACAGAAAAGCTTTACTTTGAGACTCCAGCTTCTATATGCAGCTATTGTGGATCTGGATAAATTCTGGCATGGGCAACACCCTTCTTGTTGGTGTAGTACAAATGTATGCCCAGGAACTGGTTCTGTGCAGTTATTGCTGGCTCCACATGATCGAGACTTTCTGTGATATATTCTTCTCCCTGAACTTGGCAGGACCAGGGTTCTAGCTAGTGCATTTTTAGCGTGACGGGCCACTACCAACACTCTGAAATGAAGACCACATCGCTAATTTTCAACTAGTGTAGTGGTACTTTGCTATCATTTACTTGTTGAAAAATGTCCAATCAAATATGAAAAAAGATATGCCACTCCAAACTGACCTTCAAAAAGTCCTTCAAAGTACATGTGATATTATTAACATAATTACAGTAAGTCTCCTAGAGACTCTACATTTTCAAAATCTCACCGTGGAACGGCCAAGACCCCCCTTCCACAGCATTCTTGCCATTGCTAAAATAAAATCCTGGCTAGAACCCAGACTGTCTGATATTGTGGTACAATATTGTAGCTATTTAAATGTAGATGGTTGATCCCTGGAAAACTGGAGGGCAGCCAAAGTCTCACACATCTTTGATTAAGTCTCTTTCTATAGGAGGCTTGAGATCCACTAGTATAATGGGACTCCAAAGGTTAAGTTGTTTCACAGCTGTATACATGTGGCTGTAGTTTGGAACCAATTTTGTATTTTCTCTGTGATACATTGTACATGTTTATGTATGGTAGATTCAGTGAGCTAACTTTACGGTACCACTTAACTTAAGTCATGAGTATGTTTTAATGTCAGTTAAAACAAATCCAGCAATCATTTACAAAGACCGGCATCTTTTGGAGTGTGTGTTGAATTTTTGGTAGAATTAACACTACAAATACTGATAATTTGCAAATATTTAATAATAGTACAGAGAGCATGACACCATTGATTGCAAGTTCTGAACTTTGTCCCACGCCTTGTTACTTAACTAACGATGGTATGGAACTAGGTTCTCTGTTTTGGACTTCAGCCATGTTTGTTAACTACAGTGGAACCAGGCATTGTTTCTTACCAACTTATTGCTGTAGTAACTAAAACTTAGATAAAGCTCAGTCATGACCTACTTGTGTGAGTCTTTATTTACATAAAAGGTTTGAAAAGTTTTGTAAGAGAAAGGTACATTAAAATATATTTGTATAAAACAAGATACTACAACTTTTAAATTACTAGTAAGCATTTGTACTCATATTCAACTCCCACTGACGTTTTAAAATTGTATCTTCATGTTCGTTCGTTCCTCCCATAGCCTTTTAATCTTCATGTAAACAACACTAAACTTGACTGTAGAAACTTGGTAGAAATGACTTTGAACTCTACTGACTGAATAGTGATGAACCTCTTCAACAATACTCTACTTCACTCTAGTCTTGTCCTTTTTCTTGGACAGGTAAACCCAAAAATGTATGGTTCTACATAAAAAATGTATGAACAACTGCCGATATAATCATTGTATAGTTGGTCCCAGATTCGGTCCATTGATTTATTTCATGTCCGTTTTTTCGGACTGGTCCAACATTAGCTAAGAAAACTAGTCTTGTACTGGTATGTACTGGTACCCACCCTAGTCCCACTCTTGGCACAGGCTCAAGGTAGTGAAACTGATATGAGAGAGCGAAAGTTGTGATGACTCATACTGCGTGACCTGCCTTGAGTTTCACATCCTCATTAACGCTCTCCTGTGTACCTCTGATAGACAGTCGCTTCCTTTCCTGTCTCACCTTATTAAGTAACGGTCTTCATTGAAGGTAAAATGTTTATCTTATCTCTTTGATTCAGGCAGTTGAAAATCCTTGGCTTGCTTTTATGATGCCAAGTAGCAGTTCAGTTGAGAGATTGGATGGATGTGATTTTGGGTTTTGTTTCACTAGTCTGATTGTGTGGAGGTTGTTTTTGTAAATTGATCTTGTAGGATTGTTAGCTGGTGTTTTTGTTTACAAATTTGGATTGCAAGCTACATTGTTGAGTAATCTGCACTTGTGATTAAAAAGAAGGATGCAAAACATGCAAATCAGGATGTGACTGATTGTGAGGGTTGTACCATGATGAATTTTCCATAATTTAAAAATTATGATACTTGACTTACATCATCTTTAATTTTAACAATAAAACTCATGTAGCTAAGCTATGATAGCCCGTGGGAAAGTAAATATGAGCTCTGTGACTTCAATTCTTTGTCAATATTTGCAACCACGCATGTTTATATCCGGTGAATCTAGATTGATTATCAAGAGTCTTCTCTAATCGTTGAACTGTAATTGATAGATATTAATGATTAATATTAAACAGGGTCAAAGTCAGCTGTCTGTTTCAAAATGTCTAAGGACACGCCCAGTCCCCAGTGTCACATCGTAAAACTGCACAGCAGGAAAATGGCTCGCCGGATAAGTTTGTGAGCTCATTAGAGGACATTTTTGTCTGACGTGCTTTCCTTTACTGCCCAGTTTTTATAATCTCCAAGCAGATCCTACAGTGTCATAAGATAGTATCAAAGCTGGCCAAGGAGTATAGCCGGCCAAAGGGAGTCAAACGGGCATGGTGGGTTTGATACTATATTACGCCACCGTGGATCTGCTTGGAGATTACAGTTTTTAGTGATCAGCTTATGTTCACTGATCGCTGAGACCATTCAATGTAGCGATTGATATTTATGCAAAAAAATACTCTCCCCTAGTGAGTGACGGTTTTGAAATTTGGTGATGGTGTTACGATCAATAAAATTGGCAATGGTTTCATGTCGCAGCTTTACTTGTGTTTCAGCAGACATCCATGTACATGTTCTAGCTTTCCTAGAAGCCCTGGTCCCAGACAAACTTGAACTAGAGCCAAGTATAGGTTTTAGTGAGTCAATGTCGTATGCGTTACTGAAACTGAAAGGTCATTGCTGATAAAATTAGCATAAATACACACGCAATGTCTGCTGCTGGGTACCATACTAGCGACATCTTGGTGTGAAGAAATAATGATTCTAGTATTGTTAAAATAGGCTTTTTCAGATCAATGTTGCTTAGAAATTGTATGTCCTACAGTGCATTTGCAGATACTTTTCTGTTAGTGTTACCAATATAGCCAAATGTACTATGGTCAATATTCTTGCGCAGCCATTTTGCTTTTGACTACATTTTAGTACTAAAAGCTTGTGTGTGGAACAGTGGAAAATATTACTCTATTCTGGAAGTATAATTTTCTTCCAGCACATTTGTGTTTCTATTATGATAGAAATGTTTATTTTGCTGTACTTATTGTATTTTGAGAACTTATTGATTCATACTTCTAAGTAGAAGATGTTTGTTTTGACTTTTTGTGTGCAAGAAAATGAACTTTTCAATAAAAGATTAGCACTGAATATGTCTTTTCCTGTCTATATTTTCCTCAGAAGTGCCCTGCAGTCTACATTCATTGCCAGTCTACCAGTGAAATCATGTAACAAGAGATATACAACATAGTACCTCAACTTTCTCGAAACTGTCAATCATGCTGTCACCATGGCAACACGGATACATACGGGACGGCATCATGGTGCACTTCCACCATGGGAACCACTCCGATCCCCTCAAGCCGATCGGAAACGACAGCCTGGACGTGGCGTGTAAGGGGTGTTTCGAGCGGTTCGACACCACAGCGTGCGTCCGCAGCGGTCTCATGACCCTGTTTGTGACGGTGACAGGGCTACTTTGTGCTGCAAAGGTATTTTTGATATATTTTTCCTATATTTATGTTGGGCATCAGCGTGCAAAAATACCCACTTGCACACTTGCA
>NC_049997.1:8870554-8874746 GCF_000003815.2 Branchiostoma floridae
AATTTTGTAAATCGGTCAATATTTGGCGAAAATATTGACCAAAATATAACCTAAAAATGCCCAATTTTAAGCGTATCGGGGGACCATTCAGTTTTTACTAATTCTTAAACCTGTGATCTAACAGAAAAATTGTAGTTGGTACAGTGTAGTTAGAAACTACTTGCTTATGATATGCGGTCATGTGACTACTAGTGATTTTATGCTTTTTTTTAAGGATATGACCATTTTTTGGTTCCATAGGGACTATTTTTCCATTTTACCCACATGTTGACAGATTCCAATGTTATTTTAACTGGATATATCTGTAGTCTGTAGCAGCTAATTGTTTGGTAATATTGGTGTTGTCTTTGTATGTAAAAGTAAGATATTATGTGTGAATAAGTTCAGAAGTAGAATAAGATCAGTAGCACTTTCTTATGACATATTATTTACAAGCAAAGTCCAGGATGTCATTTTCCGAAAAAAATCTGTAGCGTCCGTACCCCCTTTAATTTCTGTACTAAGTAAATCCCACAAGCTTGTGATTATGACAGTTTAGAGGTCTCTATTACCACATACTAGAACACCCTTTAAATCATTGCTGTCCTGAAAACTCTGCCTAGTATAGCACCGTAAACATCAAAATGTAGCGTCCGTACCCCCTGTAGCGTCCGTACCCCCACCTGTAGCGTCCGTACCCCCATTTGAAGCTTTTTAGCAAAATGCTGTTAAAATTGCTGTCCAACTGCTACAATTCTGATTCAATACATTAATTACAGTTCTTACAGATATGATTGGTTAACTTTTTTCTCTAAAAATGTGACTTTTCAATGAATTTGAGCTGCATTTTTCTGAGATTTCCTCCACAAATCCACATTTGCTACACCCCCTCAGACTTCATAAATGGTTCATTCCAAAGCAGCCAAAGATGGATGTGAGATGATAGTTGATATTCCCCCATGAGTTTAGCTGATATAAGAACACCAGTTTGGTAGATCTACATTATACAAGGCATAAATTAAACATAGTATTACATAGTATGTAATGTGTAGCGTCCGTACCCCCTGCACTACTGTTTCTCTTGTCCAAACTAATATTTAGCATGTATTCAAGATAGATGCAAGTATACATTGCTGGTTTGATGGCATGGGAAGCACTGTGTTATATTCTTTTATGTAAACCATCACTTCTTTATCACAGATTCTGTAAAATCTTCTATCAGTAGGCCTGTTATCAAAAAGTAGAGTACAGATCCAACTGGGTGGAATCTCAACTGGCATACTTATATTTTCATTTTCTTTGTTAAACTGCTGCAGTAGCATTAATGGATGCTTCAATTAATAAATAGTTAATGATTATTAGAAAATGGACATGTTTAGTGGGCTAATTCCATTGTTCACTACCAGTCTTTACTATAATTGTGTAGCGTCCGTACCCCCCTTGAAATGTTCATTAATGGTCATATGAAAGATTCTATGTTATGTTATACACTATATCTGCTGTAATTTTATGTAGAAGCCCAATAAGGATAGATAACCACCAAAATTTAGCTACTATGGTGCCTGGATTAAGAATTATAGTATTTGATCTTTGCTTCAAGCCAAAATACCCGCATATCATTATAGCTGCTTTAGTAACAGATGACCAGAAAATGACCTAACATAGTCATACTGCAACTTGAGTTGATTTTCTAGCATAGCAAATGCTAATTATACAAGAAGATAAGGATAAAACACCCATTTTCTGTTCTAATGTTGAATATACATTATGCTGTAGTTCCAGTTATTCTACAGTTGTAGCGTCCGTACCCCCTTAGTGATCCATTTATAAAAGCCCATGTACCGAAGTTATAAAAGCTCGTTGTGCGGAGATCCTTTAGGATAGTATGCCCAAGGTGTGCACCTTTGAACTGCTAACAACAAAAAAAGAATAAAATGGAGTTGAATTTTCACCCCTAGTGACCCCCTTTTGGTACATTAGATTGTGAAGTAGCCGAATGTTTACACAAACCAATGCTATCTAATATATTCTAAGATTAATAATAAAACCTACTTTGTGCTGCCAAGGTACAGCTACAGCCTCCCAATGTTTATAGTTGTATATTGTTCATATTTGTTGTAGAATGTAGTAGATATACTTTCAATGTTCACACAAAGCCAGTATGTATACTAAGAGCAAAACCAACTTTGTGCTCAAGCAAGGTATTGTTGCTACAGATTCCCTCATTTGTTAACTTGAATGTCCGTTATTTTGTTTTGTAGAAGTAGAAGATGTCTTTTTATAGAAGATGATTTTGAATTGATATATTAGATATCTGCAAAAACAATATGGCTTTCTCTCATTTTGCACTTGAAGCAAAATTTTTCCGAATTTTAGAACCTCACAAGGCTTGATTTATTGTAGGTCTCAAGTATATTTAACTTAAGTCAATCTCTCGTATTAACTTGCAAGTTTAAACTTTTGGAAATGTGCATCTTCTTGTATAATTAATTATACTGTGAATAGGAAAAATATATCTGTAGATTGTAGAAATATTCATGTAAGATTTAAAAAGTTAAAACTGATGCAGTTTGATTATATTGTGAGAAGCTATGAATTCTTGCTGAAATGATATTATGATTTACCATTCCTATTTTACATTGTAGTTTCTTACCAATATAGAATGATTTAGTCTTTACTAAAACTTTTATCTGAATTGTTTATTTATTTGTTTGTTTGTTGTGCAGTTGTGCCGTCTACACCAGAAGAACCAGAGAACAGTACACCAGTACATCATCTTCTACACAGCACTGGTGGAGTGTGTCTTATGGTGGGTACTGTTACCATGGAGATGGAACAAACTATTGAGGGTTGTCAGGAGGGGGTTGTTCAGTAAAAAAATATCACCCTCATCTAAGACTGTTTTCAATTGTTTTATAAAAGGGATTGGCTTTTTTTTTTAAGATGATTGTAGGCCACATTTAGCATTGTTTTTTTGATGACCAATATGTTTATATGACTATATAGGAATTATGACACATTGCAATGTTTATGTTTCATTTAGTACATTCCTACAAACTAAGAAATTAGATGTGCTTCAGAGATAAAAGAGCTTAATAATAATATTCTTTCTGTAACACAAATGTGAATATTTTTACAATGTTTACAAGAAGAAAAAATTCTATATCCGGCGTTAATGAAGATTGTACCATGAGATATTCTTGTACAACTAGTAACAAACAAATACAATTCAATCTCTACAACTGGACAAATAATAGAGATTTACTTCCTATTGTTTTAAGTGACATCCATCACTCTTCTTCAATGTCACTACAATATTGTTTACAGTCAAACCTGTATTAGGGGCCACCTCTACAGATGGGCCACCTGTCCATAGTGGCCACTTTTTGTCGGTCCCTTGGGTATTTTATCTACAAGTTGCCACCTCTATACAGAGGCCACCTGTCTATAGTGGCCAAATTTGTCCAGTCCCTTGAGTGGCCGCTATAGACAGGTTTGACTGTACATGGAAGTCTATCCTTCATAAACATACTAGTAACAAAGTTCCTGTGTTGTTCTATTTCAGTGCAATCCATTGGATCTATGCCAAGTACACCCAGATCGAGTTTGGGCTGCAGTATCTAAAGTTGCTCCAGTTCCTTGTGGTCTGCCATGTTTACTGTTGTCTCGCTGCCAGGGTCACAAGAAGAGAACAACTCTCCTCAAGGTACAAGAATATGTCGTATTATGCAATAATGACAGAAACAGATAGATGGTGTTGCAAGCTGCATTTCATGTATTATAAGGACCATGAATGTTAGCTGTGTAATAAAATATTGTCAATACTGTACAGTCAAAGCTAGCCTGAGTATCAGCCTGGGTAGTTTACCGGGGCTCCCATACTCCTCTTGGTGGGGGAGGAGTATGGGAGCCTCAGGGACTCAGGCTAAGTCAAACCTGTACAAGGACCTCATTTTCACAAGAACCACTACTTTTTATATTTCAGCCATACATAGTATGGTGAAATATATTGTTATATTTCAGCCATACATAGTATGGTGAAATATATTGTATTCGTAATGTTTCTTTCTTTCTTTCTTTCTTCTTTCTCCTGTCAAATCTTCAAAGTGATTCATCTCCGCTTTTCCTGGACCGAATGACCTGAAATTTGGCACAGGGGTAGAATGGGCCAATACCTTGATGCTTTTTTCTCAGTTTTTTCATATCTGCCTCT
>NC_049997.1:8874846-8875812 GCF_000003815.2 Branchiostoma floridae
AGACCAAAACTGTATATTTTGGCCCCTGTACCCTGGTATTACAACCAAATGAGCTGAAATTTGACAGAGATCTGCCTTGATAATGCCCCCATATAAATTCGATAACACTTTTGGTGTACAGTACAACAAAATGCTTATTTTTGCGATTTTTGACCAATTTTTGACCAAAAAAGGACACTTTTGGCCCCTGTACCCTGGTATTACAACCAAATGAGCTGAAATTTGACAGAGATGTGCCTTGATAATGCCCTCATATAAATTCAATAACACTTTTGGTGTACAGTACAACAAAATGCTTATTTTTGCGATTTTTTTTACCAATTTTTGACCAAAAAAGGACACTTTTGGCTCCTGTACCTTGGTATTGCAACCGAATGAGCTGAAATTTGACACAGATGTGCCTTGATAATCCCTTCATATAAATTCAATAACACTTTTGGTGTACAGTGCAACAAAATGCTTATTTTTGCGATTTTTGGCCAATTTTTTACCAAAAAAGGACACTTTTGGCTCCTGTACCCTGGTATTACAATTAAATGACCTGAAATTTGGTATAGATAGGCATTAGATACTTAGTAACAAGATTCAAGTAAATTTTTTGACATAAACAACTTTAAAATGATTAATTTTGGCACTTTTCTGAGGGGAAATTTGTTTTCTTTTGGCCTCCTGACGTGACCTTCCGTGACCCCGCACAGAGCCACACCTGTGCGCGTCAGCCGGAGAGTTAATTGAATCAAAGACCTAGCCAATCAGCGAAGAGGAGGCCAAAGGCTAATTAATATTCATAAGCGGGGCCTCATGATCCCGTATATAGCAGTGTTCCCGCCAGGGGGAGCGAAGCCCGCCTAAGGCTCTCGCATTTCAGAAGGCTTTATATTGTATCAGTTCTTAGGGGCATATCTATGATAATCGCAGCAGTCACTTAACTCTCTCTTAACTTCTCTTCAGGAGTTTAGCGTAAGT
>NC_049997.1:8875912-8886552 GCF_000003815.2 Branchiostoma floridae
TAGCGATGGTTTTTTCGCTGTGCTGTTAGCTCCGTGCGACTGTTGTTGACGGTCTTATAACGGTATATTTTGCACCCCTGTACCCTGGTATGAGTAACATTTGGTATAGATAGGCATAAGATAGTTGGTAAAATGATCCCAAGTAAAATTTTTGGCTTAAAGTACTGTAAAAGGCTTAATTACAGCACTTTTTTTAGGGGAAATTGGTTTTCTTTCGTTCTCCATGCCATGATCTTTCGGACGTTCACCCCACAGAGCCGACATCTGCACCTGCGTCTAGCCGGCAGGAAGAGTTAATTCAATTAATGGTTCAGCCAATCAGCGAAGAGGAAAGCGAAGGCTAATTAATATTCATAAGCGGGACCACACAATACGTTAACTTGAAGACTCAGGCCGTACAGACTTCTCGCCAGGATTTTTTCAAAGCGTCGGACAGGGGTCCGGGGGCCGCCGAATGTCCCTGGCGGGGTCCAGGGGCAGGGCCACTGTGGGGGGGGGGGGGGGGACCCAGGTGGGCGAAGCCCCCCCAGAAGCTCTTGCATTTTAGACTATTGAGAAGGCTTCTTTTATCAGTTTTTTTAGGGCCATATCTACGATAATCGTAGCAGTCACTTACTTCTCTTCAGCAGTTTGACTTTAAAATATTTCGGGTCAAAGCTTCAAAGACAACTAAAACCTCATAAACAACAAACTTTACTTATCTCAACAGTATACAAAAATATTGTACGGGTTGCCATCCTTAGTTGAAGCGCTTATTTATAGCGCTAGTATCTTCGTTGCGCCGTTAGCCGCCGTGCGACTTTTGTTGACGGTCTGATAGCCCTGCGTCGCCGCCTCGCTGATATTCCCACGGACATGTTTCAAGAAAAATGCCTGGCAAAAAACGCTGTTCTGCGTCAAATTCTATTCTATAAAACATGTGGGACTCAGTGTTACAGTCTAAATATTTTGTAGAAGCACCGCTGTGGGAAAGAAGGTCCAAGCAATGTAATACATCACGTAGCATGAAGCTCGCTGTCAACTGGCTCACGACTGTTTGAAACTCTAAGTCTAATCAACAGCCGTGTTTGATTGATAGCCGGCGGCCCTTTGGTCAAGTCGGCGAAAGGTGCGTTAGTTAGACAGTTTGCGTTTAGTTTTGATACGTAATTATAAGTTAGACAGTGGTGAAAATGATTATTTTCTCATCAATATTTCTCTTCAGAATTATTTGAACTTAATTGTACATCTAAACAATTGGCTTACCTGTGCAATGTTTATATGATTAATGATCAGTGTACTGAAATCATGTGTAACGTATGGCTCCTAGTCAATAGATCAGCATTTTCTCTATAGTGATCACCTGTCTATAGTGGCCACATTTCTATCACTGGACTGGAACTTGCGAAAACTGCTGTATTTTCTCCAGAGCAAATGTATGTGTTCCTAGTGCTGTTGTTGTTTGACATAAACTTTGAACATTTAAATTGTAAGTAACTTTAAACTGCCAGAGTTTCAGCCCAATAAAACACTCTCAGCGCCAGGGTATGAACAGACTGACCAGACAGACGAAAATAAATCCTCGAACAAGGTTCAATCGTATCTTCCGGGTCTGGCAGGAAGTTGTTAAACTAAAATAAGAATAGGCTCGATGGCTGATTGCATACAAAGTAAAACAGTTTAACAGTTTTACAGCTTGAAGAAAACAAACGCTCCTACAGTACCTGCACCTGCTTGATAATTATTAAATCGTATGCCCTACTTGAATAAAAAAAGTTCACTGCAATAATAAATGTACCCACATCACAAGGAGCTTATACTTTTTTAAACTTACACCTAGTTATCGTACTGAAAATTGTTAATGACATTACATGAAGTCATTCAACAATTTTCAGTCATGATGAAAATTTTCTGAATGGAAGGTGTGATTATTGTCATTTTCTGAAAAATAGAAGCAAGCTCTGTTTTTACCTGGAATCAATTCACAATAGCAGTCCACTTTGGGGGATAATGTACTGTTAAGAGGATGTTCCATTTTTGCGCAGGGGTGATTTGGAACAGTCCAATGTTGCGTGGGAAGGGGTATGGCTGAAATATGCTGTATTTGCTCTTAAGCAAATGTCGGCCTTTCTAGTTAGTGGTCTTTTGTGGCCACTTGTCCACATTGAATAGATTTTTTTCTAGTTGTCCTCCGAGTTTTGTGCAGCATTTATTACCAAATTATAATTCATTGGCAATTGTGAAAAAAGAAATCTTTCATCACAGGAAATTGCAGGACTTTTGTTTATTCATGATTTCATTGTTGAAACCCTTTACAAAAAGACCATGTATACAAGTATCTAATTTTCCTTCCCCTTTATGTTCCTGCAGAGTTGTGGGTCCCCTGTTTGTGCTGGCCTTTATCTACTTCACAGTTATCGCAGTGATGGGCATGTTGGATGCCAGGTCCTCCTGGGTGGACTGTAGAGGTAAGGGAAACATCTGATTGTCTGTGTTACACCCCCTTTCCGCTAGTGGCTGTGACTGCTGAGCAATATCTTTTAATAGGTTGCTCAAATTGTGTCGCATAGATAAAGAACAAATTCTTTACTGCTAGTGCTACAAGCCTCAACTTCAAGAGAGATATCGTGCCATTGATATTAGTGGAAATCCTCATAGGTAGCTTTGTCTTTGTTCAGTTGCTGCATTGCCATGTGCCTGTGAAGCTGGTGTGTTATGCCAAAAGGTGTTTGTACCAGTTGTATAGATGCAGATAAAATAGCTGGTGTGTTGTGCCAAACAGCTGTGTATATATATATATTAAGTGTTATACAGGCTATGTTATGCCAAGGGGAGGCTATACCAGCTATATAGATAGAGATACAGAAATTGGTGTGTGCCACCAAAGGGCAGTTATAGTTTATACTTTTACACAATGTGCCAGCTATATAGATATACAATCTGATATTAATAATAGAACTTTTCTAGTTCCCTATAAATCTTAAACATGTTATTTGTTACTGTGGAAATGTTTAATGGATATGGACTAATGTGTTTTCCCTCCTGTTCCAGAACCAGAATGGATCCTGCTGTCCTCCATGGAGTTCGTTCTTGTGCAGTTGTTTCTCGTCTCAGGGATTTACATCACCAAAAAACTCAACAAGATCAGCACACAGGCCGAGACCAGGAGGGAGCAAAAACGGGACCTGTGGGGGTGAGGAAACTCTTACTGTAGATCTTCTAATGTTTGCGATAGTTTCATTGTTCCTTCTTTTTCAGCAAGCTCTTAAAAATGATTAAAAAATTGCTAAGTAATACATGTGTATGGCAATTGTATAGCACTACAATGAACTTGCAACAGTACACTGCAAAATTTCTTTTATCCTTATATTGTGAAATAAAAGCACCATGAAAGTGAATGCATCTACAGTGGTTGGAAAATGTAATTGATTTACCTGTTGTCAACATAAATTTCAGTCAACAATGTAGAAAATGAAGAGGACGTTTTGCAGTGGCAAATATATATAATATGGTATCATATTGCAGTTCTTCATTTTATTAGAAAAGAACTGCAATATGATACCACTTTGCAGTAGTATAACCTATTCAAAATAGTTTCATTTTTATTTAACTTCCTCTTCATCCCATTGTATACAGTCACATGCTTTTCTTGATTCTGAAATGCATTGTTAAAAATGTGAAATTCACTGCTATAATGTTTATCATTTTAGAGAGATCTACCACTTGTGAAATTGATAGTTTGTTACTCATAAAACTTTCACAAATTGGTTACATTTTTCTGTTGAGGGTCATTGAAGAGACAGGAATTTTCCTTGACATTACATGCATTTGAATGTTTAACTAACAGCCAGTCTGATTTGAATTCCAGGTTGATTGGTGTTTTTGAGCTGTCTGCTACCGTTACACTGGTTTATGACATCAACATGTTAATATGTAAGTATATGTATATGTATACACCAGTGGATATGATATTTTGTGATACCAGTGGATGTGATATTTTCTTAGGAATTTCATACAAATATAGTTGGAAACAGTATGGAAAATATTTCGACACCATCTTCAATATTATCAACAAAGTAGACTTGCACATAAATCTCCACTATGTTGTGAATGATTAACCCTCATCCGACCGTATGGGGTCATTTTTGACCCCAGGCGTATATTTTAATCTGCCACAGCAACATTTTTCATTAGAGAAAAAATTCCTTCCATGAATTTGTTTGTATACATGTCTTACAACATCTACCAATTTTTCGCTGAGTTTTGCCCATTATTGTATAAGCTATACTTGAAAGTTTGTGTCTTGTTCGGTGGGGTCAAAAATGACCCCAGCCAATTATGAATCATTAATTACATAAATATCAAGATATTTCAATAAAATAAAAGGCATTCCTCATTATTGCTATTGCAGCAACAGGTTATAGTTGCTTCGATGAGTAAACACCGAATATTTTGAAAGAAATTTAGTATTTTAGTGTAAAACACAGTTTTTCGACATTCTGCATAAATTATGATAATACGCACTAATTACCTATGCTAATGAAAGTGAAAATGTTTCTAATTAATTAAAAAACAATATTTGGACAGAATGTGCAGAAGGAACCTACAAGAAAGATCTTTGCGGGAAAAAAGACAAGAGTTATTGTATGTATGTGTTTAGATGGCGGAATATGGTGCATGATTAAGTAATAAATTCGTTACTTTTCACAAATATTCTATTTTTTCTTGTAATAATTCTTATCAGCATTATTGCATCACCACAATTATTGTTTATAAATTGATAAAACAAAACATTGTTTAAGTAAGTTTAGTATGGTAGATTTTCAGAGCAAATGTGGGTTTTCCTCATTTTCTGCATAAATTATGATAATGAGTAATAACTACTGACACCAAAACTTGTCAAAATATTTTTCATAGGTTAGTGAAACAGAAAATACATAGAAATGACAAAATAAGCCAGCAGAAATATGTCTATGAGCAAAACAAAATGGGGTCAAAAATGACCCCATACGGTCAGATTCGTCATAAAAATGTAACGGTCGGATGAGGGTTAAGTATGAAAAACATTGCCACATATGTGGCTTCAAGTACTGGAATTATCAACACAGGATGGTGGATGTGTGTAGGTATTCACTTTTTTATAAAACTATCATAGAGAAGAACTTATTGCCACCAATGCAAGTACAGTTACTGTAAAAGATCCTCACTGGATAGCTTTGAACAGCTAGGTGTGCGGAGGTTAGGTGTGACATGTTGTTCAGTGTGATATGACCACTTGCTACCACACTGTATCCAAAGCTGGTGTGTAGTGCAGAAAAGTGGTTACACAAGCTAGTAATTATATAGATACAGATTAAGAAAGGTACAGAATGATTTAACTCTCTTTGTTTGTTCAATGACATGCGTCTCATTTTTGCCTCCTATTTTAGGGTCAGATGAAGACAACGGCTGCAGTGGTGTCTTCGTAAGTATCTTCTTCTTTTGTGCTGTATGCTTGTGACCTTGAATAATTATAAATTGCAGTGTTAGGGAATAGAGTAAAGAAGAATAGAAGAGAAGAGAAGAGAATAGATCTGAATGAAATGAAATGAAAGAAAATAGAATGGATTAGAATAGAAGAAACAAAATTGAAGTAAAATGTAATAGAATATTTTTTGGGTAAGACTTAGAGATCTTACTTTTTCAAGAAATATTAGCCATAGTACTTATATGTATATCATAGTTTCAGATGCACACCCAGTGGTTCTACTCCCTGATCTATGCCCTGTTGTATGTCTGTGATTCTAACCTGTGTGTTATATATCCCCAGCTGCACACCCAGTGGTTCTACTCCCTGATCTATGCCCTGTTGTATGTCTGTGATTCTAACCTGTGTGTTATATATCCCCAGCTGCACACCCAGTGGTTCTACTCCCTGATCTATGCCCTGTTGTATGTCTGTGATTATAACCTGTGTGTTATATATCCCCAGCTGCACACCCAGTGGTTCTACTCCCTGATCTATGCCCTGTTGTATGTCTGTGATTATAACCTGTGTGTTATATATCCCCAGCTGCACACCCAGTGGTTCTACTCCCTGATCTATGCCCTGTTGTATGTCTGTGATTATAACCTGTGTGTTATACTAGTATATCCCCAGCTGCACACCCAGTGGTTCTACTCCCTGATCTACGCCCTGTTGTATGTCTGTGATTATAACCTGTGTGTTATATATCCCCAGCTGCACACCCAGTGGTTCTACTCCCTGATCTATGCCCTGTTGGAGCTGTTGAAGTTCATGTTGCCCATCTGGACCATGCTGTGTGTGTTCCACCCTGTAGAGGCAGCTTCTACAGACTTCGACTCCAGCTGGGCAGAGGACGGGGTCAGTTTATGTTATATGTTACTTTGTACAAAGGGATTAGTGAGGTTTTGTTGTTTATGTTTGCATATTTTGCCCTGTATGTAACTGCGAACGCATGCAAATCATGGTGGTGAAATTTCAGTATTCCTTATTGTATACTACATTTGTACTTTCAATGAAGAGAGTGAAGTTTTGTTGTGGCTTGCCTTGTATGTATGTTTGTATTTATTTGTCTTTGTTTGTGTTTGTGCATGTGTTTCTGCCTTTTTTGTATATCACATTTTTACTTTCCATGAAGGAAGTGACGTATTGTTTTGGCTTGCCTGTGTGTTTGTGTACAATGTATGTGGCTTCTACCGTTTTTGTTGCTCAAGGACTGGCAAGGACATACATTTTGGATCTGATGCCTTCGTGATGACATACAATGAGACTTCATGTATTTCACAATTAAAGCCTAAGTCATTGAACAATTGATGTAAAAAAATGTTTTTAACATCATTATACTTCTTTGTGCTAGAGTGACTGGAGATGAAGTTCAGAGTTGACAGAATAAGTCATTGATTTGAAACTGTTTCTGTTTCTCCACACACCTACAGACGTACACGTCAGTGTTCAGTCCTCAGCAAGGAAACCGTTTAGAACACATTGTACATGTAAATGTCATACTTCTTCATGCCAGGGTGACAGGAAGTGAAGTTCAGAGTTTACAGAATAAGTAATTAATCTGAACATGTTTCTGTTTTCCTGAACACCCACAGACGTACACGTCGGTGTTCAGTCCGCAGCGAGGAAGCCGTTACCGCCGGCTGCAGAACCCGACAAGCGTCCAGGCATCATAAACATTATATTTCTGTATGCTGGGTGACAGGAAGTGAAGTTCAGAGTTGCCACAATAAACTCATTCATTTTTCTGTTTTTCCCCAAACCCACAGACATACATTTGGTGTTCAGTCAATTACATTTTCTGTATTGAAAGTGTTTTTGTTTCCCCACACACCTTTGTGCTAGAGTGACAGGTGAAGTTCAAAGTTGCCAGGTGAAGTTCAAATTTGCCAGAATAAGTAATTAATTCGTCTGTTTTCCCCCACACGTACAGACATACACATCGGTGTTCAGCCCGCAGCGAGGAAACTGTTTAGACCACATCGTTCATGTACACATCATACTTTTTCGTGACAGGAAGTGAAGTTCAGAGTTGCCACAATAAACCATTCATTTTTCTGTTTTCCCCCAAACGCACAGACGTACACATCGGTGTTCAGTCCGCAGCGAGAAAACTGTTAAGACCACATCGTTCATGTACACATCATACTTTTTCGTGACAGGAAGTGAAGTTCAGAGTTTCCTGAATGTGTGATTTATCATTCATCCTTGTTTCAAATGTTTTCCCTACAGACGTACACGTCGGTGTTCAGCCCACAGCGAGGAAACCGTTACCGCCGGCTGCAGAACCCCACAAGCGTCCAGGCGACCCTCCACAGCAGCCGCTCCTTCCCCGTGCTGCCCCCCATCCACGAGGAGGAAACAAGCCCGCGACCTTCTGTCTAAAAACAGCAGTTGGGTTTGAAGGGGGAACGGATTTCAAGGATATTCAGTCTCTTCAACTGGATAAGATATGAAGATACCGATCCAGAGTATTTGAGTGACATCCATCACTCTTCTTCAGCATCAGTAGAATGATATAGGAGAATTTCTTTTACACAACTTTGCTGTAATACGTTATGATGTCTCTAAGATACCTTCCTCAGAGCTTCTCACTGGAGTTCTGCTTCTTGTCGTTTCATGCAGCCGATATTTGTGGTGTAAAAGAAATTCTCCTATATTCTACCAACCTAATGAAATACTTTTAGGGATCACTAGCATGAATTGGCAGAACAAATTCAATACTTTGACTTACTGTTAGTAGTTTTTTCCAGTTACATGTTATGTACATGTACTAGTATTGATTTGTTCTGTTCTTCATTCTAGTGACTGAAGAAGAGTGATGGATGTCACTCAAAAAGTCAGAAAGTAATCTCTGTATCATATCCAGTTGCAGAGATGATTTGTTTTGAGATATTGTTATTTGGATGATATCTTAACTCTGAATATGACAGACCTCGAGACTTGAGAGACTCAAGATATAGTCTGATACACCCAAGTTCTAAATGATATTATGGTTTACTGCTGAAATCAGTGGAATATACCAACATCTGACATGTATTATGCTTCTCATAAAAGCCTAGTTTTGTTAGGAATGCCACTTGTAAGTGTTGTCTTCTCTAAAACTGTCTAATGTTGCATCAACATGACTTTGAATGACTTTATTTAGCATTCTTCTCAATATGTCTCTTTGAGCGCTATTTCAAATCTCTAGAGAGGTAGAGATTCTTGCATATATGGACACCCTGTGATGGTTTTTCGAATAACCGTTTCATCTAAATAGAAAATAAAGCAAGAGAAATTGGAAATGAGGTTGGTGTGCTCAAAAAACATTAACTTCCCTCATATTCGAAGTTATTGTGCGCATGTACATATGTATGAATGAATTTGTCATATCTAATTCATCTAATTGGATTGAATATAGATATGTGATAGTATTGATGGTGGTATCATACATGAGTACCATTTCAAAAACTGGTGAGAGACCTGTTTTCAGATTTTGTTATTTCTCGTTTAGATTGCAGTACTGTTGGATCACACATTAAGCTTTTAATTTTAGATTAATGAAACTGAGCATTCTTACCGATGATGCCTTTCGAAAAGACTGCAAAATTTTTTAAGTGTATTCTTGATTTTGAAAAAAAAGTTTTTGATGGTGAATTGCTCAAACGTGATAACTAAAAACCTAACTCGAGCAAAATTGTATTCTGTTATGCAACTCCATGCTATTGTTAACAAAAGGGCAATATTCTTTTATTTCTCTTCCTCTGATTTTGTGGAATGGTTTGTTGATGTTTTACAGAATTATGTAGCTGATTTTCTGTTTTCTGAATGTTGGAAATTTTAAGAGCCCAGGGATTTTATGTTGAGACTCTTATGATCAAATTATGATTATGATGATGACATAAGAGGGTTTGTAAAATTGTAAAGTATGCAACATTTTGTGTAGGGATACATGTAGCAGATTAACAGTAGAATGTCCAATTTTCGACAGTTATAGCATCATTATTAAGAGTCTGAGAGTACACAGTAACGTTACAACAATGTCAATCTTGGACCATTTAAAGCCACATTTCTGTTGTCAACAAGGAGGATTCGAAAATGAAGAATTGGTGCTGGTCCTTTAGAGCCGTCAGTTTGAGCTAAAGAAGAAAATGGTATGTGATACTGGAGACAACTTAGACGATGCAATGGCAGATGTGAAAATATTACTTAGTATAGGATTTCAACTGAATAGATCTAGAAACAATCATGAGACACTATTTCAGGTTGACATTCCAACAGTGCAAAGCTCATCTCAAAAGTCTTCTTTTTTTGCCACAGGAACTGAAACATTATGTTTTGAGATGGGCCCAGAACTTGTGGTTTGCTTTATTTGTAAATGTTGTAGAACTAACATTTGGTATTTTAGTTTTGATTATCATAACTGCAGTTGAGGTACTGTTTTTAGTTTTATTTGGGTGAAAGAATTTGATTTTATGTTAGAAAAATAGGAAAAGTCAGATATATGTTAAGTTAATTCAATTTGGTGATGTCAGAAATATCGAAGTAGCTTGAGCTTGTAAATATACTAGTACAGTTTATATGATTATGATTATATATGATACCTTTCCTAGGTATATTGATTATGTTAATTGTTATCATAACCTTTTTTGTGGTTTTTGGTTGGTTTTAATGGTAGAGATTTGGTGAGTTTCTTTATTTCACTGACGCTGATATTTATCAAGGAAGATATTTATTAAGATTGTAAATCAATGTATTACTATGGAATATTGAATTACCTTTATTACACATTGTATATTTATTTATGCTCTATATGATTCACCACAAAATAGCGAAGGTGTAGCCTGCACTTGTAAAATATTACCTGTAACAGTTGCTAATCTGTAGTTCTAAAGTGGGACGTTAGGGGGAGCTGCCAACGCACATGGCCGTTGCACACAAGCACAACCCTACAGTACAGTACTGTATATACAATCTCCCTATCTTGTACTGAACATGATACAACATGTATATCTGTACAGAAAACGCTAAATACACGGAGAATTGGGGCAAAATGAGTTTTTACTCTTGTGTTTTATTTCCGTAAGAGTCAGAAACCAAACCGTTCAGAACAATGTAGGTGATATGAACATATCCACTATATATTAAATATACATATAATGAAACTACAGTA
>NC_049997.1:8887786-8890333 GCF_000003815.2 Branchiostoma floridae
GCCCCCCCCCCCCCCCCCCCCAATGGTCCTGCAGGCCGACACGAGCTTCTCATGAATTAACAAAGTTTAAACAAAACAATTTCCTTCCATGCGTAGGTAGTGACGTCAATGGAAATGACTTTCTCATCTTTCCCCAATTACCGACGAAGTTTCATTTAAAAAATCAGCTAACTCAGACAAATTTGCAACAACACATAATTACAGAAGGTTGGTAGCTGTACTCTATTCATGAATATGAAGATGGACAATATGCATATTCAGTTTGCACTTGATTACAAAGATACAGAAGGAAGACTAAGTGAAGTACGATCATTCGTCAAGATGCTACGACCCGAGACAGCCGTCCTCTTACTTCTGGTCTCCACAGTCCTACAGCTTGGACCTGTGACATCTCTACAGTGCCCAGCCAGTTGTATAAACGGGAATTCTAAACAGCAAAAGTTTTCTTGTCAATGTCCATATTTCAAACGTGGGGAGGAGGAGTCCCCTTGTAGTTGGGTGGGGCATGGAGGGAAAAAATCAAGCTACGACCGGTGTCTTGACGCTCTACCAACTGGCTTCTTGGAGGGAACCCAAGCAATCTTCATCAAGTATCTCCGCTCCCCTACGCTCCTGGAATGGTCGTTCCCGAATGTGACAAGCCTTCAGGACCTGAGTATCGGGCTGTCCAACGTCTCTACCATACAGGCGGGGGCGTTCCGAGGGCTGGGGTGTCTCTGGCGTCTTTCCCTTGCCGACAACCGCATCTCTAGACTGGGTGAGTTGTTATAACATGTTAGGCTGATAGCACCTACACGTACCTAATACTGACAGATTCCTATTTGTACTGATTTTAGACGAACTTTTGATTATAGAACATACCTTTTCCTCGTTTCTCACTCACCATCACATGTACATGCAAGCAAGAATTCAGTTGGTAGAATATGATTCTTGTGTAGGGTTGACATGGTATGTTTTATGTATCTGTCAACTATTATTTTGTTGCGATCAGAGCGCGCGCGGTCCTTTTATTGTGGTTGTGTGTGTGTGTGTGTGTGTGTGTGTGTGTGTGTGTGTGTGTGTGTGTGTGTGTGTGTGTGTGTGTGTGTGTGTGTGTGTGTGTGTGTGTGTGTGTGTGTGTGTGTGTGTGTGTGTGTATGTGTGTGTGTGTGTGTGTGTATGTGCGTGTGTGTGTGTGTGTGTGTGCTACGCACAATATATGATGTACACATGAATGTAAGTGGCGCTTCGACGGGTGGACAGGATGTTACAAGGGCTCCTCGTGTACGACACTCAGAAACTCATCCTTTTGATAACAAATGGCGTCTTAAATGTAGTTCTAGATATATATAGATATGTCTGGAGCTATTTTGAAACTTTTTTACCGGCTTCAATCTTGGCTTCTTTTTTATTTTCACATTTTGATACTCGGTACTGAGAACCCTATCATAGCCTTATCTGCAGTACCGCTCCCGACCGCCTCCAGAAAGTGGCTAAAACGACCGTCAAATTGCCAAATTTCGGTCTTTTCGGGAATGAGCAAATTGGTAAAGGCTCACAAAGGGGATTGAAATTTTGAAAGCTTGTGTGTGCGAGTGTTTGTGTGTGTGTGTGTGTGTATGTGTGTGTATGTGTGTGTGTATGTGTGTGTGTGTGTGTGTGTGTGTGTGTGTGTGTGTGTGCGTGTGTGTGTGCGTGTGTGTGTGTATGTGTGTGTGTGTGTGTGTGTGTGTGTGTGTGTGCGTGCGCGTGTGTGTGTGTGTGTGTGTGTGTGTGTGTGTGTGTGTGTGTGTGTGTGTGTGTGTGTGTGTGTGTGTGTGTGTGTGTGTGTGTGTGCGTGCGTGTGTGTGTGTGTGTGTGTGTGTGTTTTATTATGAAAAGGTATGCTCTCCTGGGCCCTAAATCGATACTGTACACCCTTCTGTCTTTTCTAAACATATTTCTGAACCCAAACAATCGGACTGTGTATAGGATATACTTCCCTAGGTATAAGAACACGTTTCACTTCCTGTAAGTACCTTATCCAGTTTAAATCAATCTTGTGGCAGGGAAGTAATATATAAAGCGGAAGCAAGGATCAAGTGAACCTCTATAATCAATGTTTACTTAATGTTTACTAAAAACTTGCCGGGCTGCTATAAGCGAGTTTTAATCAGGCTACTTTTAGCCCTTTTCGCCCACTTGTGATAAAGTATTCTACATTAGTATCATTTATACCCCCTTTCCACTAGGGCGGCGCTCTCGCCGTGCTCTCTCTGCAACCTAAAATTCTTTTCTATACAATTCGTTGTGCGATCTGTAAAATTTTCGTCAAAAGGTCGCAGTGAGAGCGCGGCGAGAGCGCCGTCCTAGTGGAAAGGGGGTATAAGTAAACAGTATAGAATTGCTAGGCTAAACATGCCGCGACATCTACAGTAGACATTAATGTAAAGCTAGCTTTATTTCAATTTCATGTATTTGGCGCCGAATTTCTTCTGCAAAAACTTCCCAAACACATATCTACCAGCTAGTATATAATGAAATATGCTGATCTAGTAAATGTGTGTGAAATTCAACTTCTGTGAGTAT
>NC_049997.1:8890433-8892180 GCF_000003815.2 Branchiostoma floridae
CCGAGCAACTGGAGTGGATGCCAGTGAAGAAGACCAGGCAGTTACAATCGAGCCGTATGCAGTGGTCTACTTTGACCACGCCGATCCGGAGCAAAACGAAAGCTGCCAGATACCGCTGTATGGGGCAGACCGTCCCGACCCGGAACGAGACAATGTCGTACGCCACACCGAGACAGATCCTACACCACAGCAAATCATCACCGCTCAACATGGGGTCCAGTCACTTTCGATAGATGCAGATATTGAGCCCGCCGCGTATGACGACGAAGAGGCGGAAGATGATCATCTGTCGGCTACCGCCCAACAGTCAGTCGCCCAACCAGGGGACGAGTCACTACCGAGAGATGCAGACATTGAGCCAACTAAGGAGAACGGAGAAGTGGGAGATGGCAATCTGTCAACAATTGCTCAACAGTCTGTTTCCCAACCAGGGGACGAGTTACTGCCGATAGATGAAGACATTGAGCCAACTAATGAGAACGGAGAGGTGGAAGATGACAATCTGTCAACTACCGTCTTACAGCCGGTCGCCCAACCAGAGGACCAGTCAATGCCCGCATATGCAAATGAAGAGCCAGCATATGAAGACGAAGAAGAGGAGAGGTCCAGCTGCAGTACATCGTCAAAAACCGCCCAACAACCAGTCGGCCAACCAGAGGGTCAGTCAATGCCAACACATGCTCATGAAGAGAGGGAAATAGAGGCCGAAGAAGAGGAGTGGACAAGTACATCGCCAACAATCGTTAAACAACCGCGTGCCCAACCGGAAGAATGGTCCATGGCAACAGATGCAGAAAATGACAAACCATCAGCAAGTCTTGGGAAGGTTCCTAACGAAGAGGAGAAAGAACCCGAGAAAACAAGCGTGAGTGGCTCACAGCATGCCGGTATAGAGGAGCACAGCACATCTTACATTCTGTACGACCGTGGAATACCCAAGAGTAACGAGAGCACACCTCAGGCCCTGTACAACTCAGCCCGTGTGTAGACAGTCTGCGAGTAAGGACAGCTTTCCCAACATCCTATACAGCTATAACAGCTCGTGGACAGTTCGGTTGCAAGGACAGCTCACCTTCAGCCCTGTATAGCCCGTCCAAGGATAGCACGATAGTACGTATAGTATATCTCAATACTGTGCAGCCCCTCTCATGGACAGCACGAGAGCAAGGACAGCACATCTCAACCCCGTAAAGCCACGCCCAAGAACAGCACGAGTGTATGTAAAGCACATCTCAATCCCACATAGCCTCACCCATGGACAGCACGAGAGTAAGAACAGCACATCCCAATCCGATATAGCCGCGCCATTTGGACAGCGCAAACGTAAATACAGCACAGCCCCTTCAATGAACAGCACGATAGTAAGGAAAGCACATCTCAATTCTACATAGCCCCGCCCATTGACAGCACGAGTGTACGTACAGCACATCTCAATCGTACACATGTACAGCCCCGCCAATGGGCAGCACAAGGGCAAGGACAGCACATCTCAACCCCGTAAAGCCACGCCCAAGAACAGCACAAGCGTATGTACAGCACATCTCAATCCTACATAGCCTCACCTATGGACAGGACGAGAGTAAGGACAGCACATCTCAATCCTATACAGCCTACACACGGACAGTACAGCCCCGCCATTCGGACAGCGCAAACGTAAATACAGCTCAGCCCCTTCAATGAACAGCACGATAGTAAGGACAGCACATTATGCATGTAGAATGGATAGGACGAGAGTAAGGACAGCACA
>NC_049997.1:8908475-8946876 GCF_000003815.2 Branchiostoma floridae
CATAGCTCTCCATACTAACCTTTTCAGGCGCACAGGCTACTGCTTTGGAGGTATTAAGTAAACGAAGCGGTACGGGAGTCAAATGTAGATGCTGTGGTCATCGCTGTGCGAGAATTGATTTTACGCCTGTTTAGAATATCGCCATCTAGATTCTAGAAGTAATGTGTAACTTTAAAAACGTGCTTGTAGATTATTAAGCAAATTAAACTACCACTTTTAATCTATAATGTTATAATCTAAGAATTGTTTTTTTTTTTCAACCAGGAATGCAATTATTGAAAACAAGAGTAGGCCTCACAAATAAACATTCCAAACACAAAGTTTCCATGAAATTCGTCAGAAGAATTAACCATTTATCTGCATTTTTGTTTCCACTGTGAAAATACTAGGCTTATACGGATGAATGGTAAAGATAACTGAGGGATGGATTGTACACATGATGAGTTTTGTCTTCTTGCGAACTCAACTATAGAAGACACACTTGTCAGCAAAACGTTGAAGTTGTCCCCTTATGTATGTATGTGTTTGAATGGACTTCGGTTTTCACGGTGGGAATACAAGATAAATGTTAAAACGTTAACTTCCAAGAGGGATCTACAAATGATAAGTATTCTCCTTTTACGTATCCCAGGGAAACACTCTAAAGCAGTAAGTTTAAATCTTCCTCGTGTATTTCGGTCTCAATTGTCAAGACGAAAGTGCTACATTTACGTTTTGACGAATAAAATGGGGGTAGACAAACGACCGGGATTATTACAAAGATTCGCAGCGCAGAGGAAATTTTCTGTTCCTTCAGAATGTGTATCTCCTAAGGATAGAATTATCATATAGTGCATCTTCTTATGATTTACCTTCCCCCGTTTTGGATTACTGTAATACTCGACGGGTGGGAGTATACGTTTCCACTGTGGGGCACATGAATGGAAATAAAAAGGAAGAAAGATGCCGGAAGACAGGGATAAGCACGCAGACGGGAGACGGAAGGACAGACTTTTGGTGGCTTTAGCACCTGTCTATCTCCGGGAGTTCTAAGGTGTGACGCAAAGCTGTAGACTGATAAGTTTTTATATCATGCATGTGAGGAGCTCAGTGATAACTTTAACTTTAACTTTATTTGGATTGCGACAAATACAATACAATATTCTGCACCAGGCAGTAAGATGCTGATGTTGTGCAGCATACACATTGAGGGACATACATAGTCATAGTACAATACATCATAATCATCATCACACAATAAATACAATACAATTAAAATCTGAGAACTATCTATTAGTGGTTCGTAGGAGGGTGGTGCAGCTGGAATCTTTTAGTTGATACAATGTAAGAATGTAGTGCATCGGACACTTGTTTGTTTGTGGAGACGTTATGAGCTGTGGATCCCTGGAGTAGGAGGGGTACGGTAGGATGTTGTTGTAGGAGGTGTTGGACGGTGGATGTGAGGTTATGGCGGAGATCACAGTACAGGGGACAGTGTAGGAGGTAATGTGAGACAGTTTCAGAGGAAGCCCCACAGTCACACTTCTTGTCCTTAATCCTCATCTTGTGCAGAGTAGAGTTAAGTTGGCTCCATCCCATGCGCAGTCTGGCAGCATAGATGTTGCTCTGTCTTGAGCCGAGACTGCGATACGTCTGGTGTATTGCAGCTCAGTGATAGATGAAGACTGTACGTATATGTCTCTAGACATCAACAAAACGGTAAGAAATAGAAAGCCCGATAAAACCGCCTACGAAATGTTAAGAAACAGCCGGAGTCTAACCTCTGCTTGAAGAGTATGCAAATGTGCGCTGCGAATATACAGGAGTACCGACCCTCGAAGTGTAAAACCTGCATTCACCATCACTTTCTTAATTACTGCTGGCTTTGTGTATCACACTGCTGCATGAAAATGATTATGCAGTTTGTGAATACTAATTATGGTGTTCCACAGGGATAGATATTGGGCCCACTATACACCACACATCCTAAGAGAGTTAGCATATCACGCGTTTGTCATGCAGATAGACCAACTGGTACTTCTGAGTCGAAGCGGTAATTATACAGTTCCAGACTGTCTGTATGAATGCTACGTACTACGTACTACATTAACTACTATGACCCTTTACGTGATTTATGTAACCTTGTGCATGCGAGGCTGAAATAACGATAGGAATTTCACTTCAGTGCAGGTGTGAGAAAAGAAGTGAGTGGTTGTATGGTGTTCTCGTGTTCTCTCAGGCGAGTTAATGATACTCCAGCACTGAAGCGTGATCATTCTTTTCATGGTAAAAACAATTTCATTTCCACCTAGTACTCAAGTTATGTCGTGATGTTGCGAATGATGCATATCAGAACGGCGTTGTATGAAGTTACAGGAGTGTATTTCTAATGGTCTCGCCAGGTCAATTAAAATTCTCAATACTCCCTGTAGTGCACTTGTGTTAATGCAGGTCTACTTATGATACGTCTTACCAACACCAAGGATTGGGCGACTGAGGTGTGTATGTGTGTGAGTGTGTGTGTGTGTGTGTGTGTGTGTGTGTGTGTGTGTGTGTGTGTGTGTGTGCGTATGTAGAGTACTGTATATCCTGATAAAAACTTGTGTTGTTCTTTAAATCAAAACGTTTGATACAATTAGTAATTCTCAACTATTAACATTTTCTTGCTGTTCTAAGTAATTTCACGTCCATTCAAAATCTGACCTTGCTGTAGAATATACCCTTTCCACTTCAAAAGTATATCGAGTCACTCCTCATCAAAAAGCTTTCTCTTGGTAGATAAAAAATATCATCAAAGCCCATGTATCTTTCGCTCTGAGGAATTGCCCCCAAGACCCAAAGATTGTCCCTAGACCCTCTTCACTATTGCAAGGACCTTACCAGCATCCTTAAAACCATTGTTTCTGATGGAGGAATGATAGCGTTCCCATGGTAACGGACTGACGTATATTGTTGCCATAGAAACGAGATGCTGTCTTGTTTCAGTACTGATAAAAGAGAGTACATTTTGTACTTGTAGTCAGGATAACATCAGAGATAGTGAAACTCACTCTAGTTACCTCAAGACAAAGACATCAACCGACGTAGCTTTGAACTCAACTCGTACGTAATGTTCGTTATTATCATCTGAAAGGGAATTACGCAAAAGAGAGATGGCATCGACATTTTCTTAAGTCAATAGAAGGATGAAACAGTTCCGTGGTCAGAGCATGGATAGTCGTAATATCGTAAAATAAACGTTGAATTTAGAATATCCATTATTAGTTGACCTTGTTTCTGTGTTTGTTATATTGTGCTTGTTTTATAATCATGTTGAATTGTATTCAAAACATTGGTATACAAGAGGGATGATAAATTATCAGTAAAATAACAGATATTCTAATAAATAAACGGTGGTTAAACTGGTTATTATGATGTAGCTATCTTACTACAGCCTGGCATGTAATAATTGTCATTTTCCTCATGCAGGGTTACAAGAGTTATTGTTACATGGTATATGAAATATGTCATTATGACTCAACAATGAGTCCATTATACGTCTTTCTTAACGTCAAAATCTCCTTTCTTCAGAAACGTCCCGAAGCAGGTAGTACTACACCCAGCGGGGGACTATCTGCGCACAGGAGATAGTAGACTGCCAGACACGGGGATTTACATGAACATCGAGCGTGCAGTAGCGAGGAAAGAAAATTGTCCTTCTATAACACTCTATTTCAGTGCTTATAACTAAGTACAGCATAAATAGTCGTTTAGGAATGGGAAGGATGATGGCTGAGACACAACGATTTACTGGTTTCGACCTTTTATTCCAACGTCTTCATGAAAGTGACAAGAGAGTGATACCGCACTGGCTTTTATAGCCTCTTCTATAGTAAGCGTAGGACGTGTCATTTACAAAAAAACTAAAGTACAGCATAAATGTTATGTTGTACTAGTAAACGTGGAATGGTGTTAAGGACGCGTTAATACATGACATAGATAGTAAATAACATGGAACGTGGAATGTTATTTATATGGTATTAGGTTCTGCTGAAAAATGAAATAGGGTAGAACGTGTCATTTACAAAAACTTGGTATTCATGAAATGGTGACATTCGGATGTGTGTCATTTATCATGACAGCCGTTAACCTAAGGTTTTGTAATATCGGAACGGAACGAAAGTGCACATGTGTGTAGAAAACATCCACATACAAGCTCATGCAGAACCCATCAAAACGTATACGCACGCACACTCACACTCACACACAGAAACACAGACACAGACACACAAACGCACACACACATATGTATACATACATATATAACGTTATACGCACACACACACACAATGATCATGTTGATATGTAGTAGGATAAGAATAAGACACACACAGACAGACCGAAATTCACATATTATACTCTCTCACACACACGCGCACACGAATGAACACACACATGGACGCAGACACAAACAGACACAGAAACAAACCACACGAAGGTTCAGCACAAGAATTTTGAATTGCCCAACCTGATGGTACTATTACAATGCAAAAGTAAACTTGCGCGCTGTTGTTTCATGTGACTGCAGCACCATCTAGCGATATATTTCTATATAGCAGAGGGATTCCTTTACTGATGATTACAAATTTGCCAAACCAGGTCCATCTCCGTAGCACAATCCTCCAAGATTACCCCCTCCCAGTTACATGCATTGTGAGTGAATCCTTTCATAGAGGCTAGAAACGGATTTTCAACAGTGGTCAAATTTACAGTTTTAAACATCAATTTAATGATTTTACAATTTCTCTCACAGATAAACAAACCCCATGACTCCAATCATACCACGACCGTTAAGAAACTCCCCGTGCAATCACAGCCACAACACCATAAAACCTCATGTTTTAAACGTCCCAATTGTCCAATCTTTTATTACTTCTAAAATGAGTTTCCGATCGTGTATCGACCTCTGTGGAGTAACGTTATCCTGCATTATTTACAAAAGCAATAAGAGTTTGCTATCAGTTGTTTTACAGGTGCATTGTGTACATTGACATAGTTACGAGTGAACTGAGTCCTGTGTTGTCGTTTTGGCGAGAACAAATCGTTCCTTCCGAAATGGCTATGCGTTACGTGGGCGTATGTTGACCAAGTGTAATCGTAAAAGTCGCTGCAGTCAGCAACTATTTTATGTAGGGTTTGGTTATACTTGAGCGTGTGATAAAACCGCCCTCACCTTACATGACCACATTGTAAGTGCCTGTAAAATTCGCGCCTTCGGCAATCTGTCATAAAGTTGTTTATAAGGCCCTTATATCCGTCTTACGCCCGCTTCTAGTTTCGGTTCGATATATCTCACTGTATTCCCTGAACAGCCAGGGGCTAAAGCACATAACCGCGACAGGAACTGATTTCTCAGGACGTCCTTTTCCAGGAGAATATAGCGATTTCCGGGATTTTAGAGCGTGCCCTGCTGACCCCATTAATGTCCTAATGTTCCGGAAGTGACCATACATATGTGTCTAACAATCAATAATGACCTACGGCGCTGGGATGAACTACAGTTGATCTACGTTCGCCAAGAGGTTTTTGGTTTAGTCAGCGTTTGTATGAGGTTAAACAACGTAAATTAAGTAGCTAGGGACAGATTGTCAGGCAAGTTGGTATGTAGTAAGATCCTATCCTATCAAATAATTGATTACAGATCATTTGACCCCCCTGGTGGCTTGCCTTGAAACTGCAGCAGAAGATTCAGTATACAATTACAAATAGTCTCATTTATAACGTGAGACATGTAAGCACGCAAACTTGGCTCTCAAGCAAACTGTGTAAACAATATTTTTGTGTGTGCCTTGATCGGCTACAGCTAAAGCACGTTGCAGCGCCATAAGCAATCACAAGGTGGCGCTTCATTTCATCACAAGGCTTGCAATTGCCGAACAATAGAAATAAAAAAGAAGCAGCAATGATCTATTATCCATTTCTAAGTCGCTAAGATATATTTTGCACTGTTAATGGGACTCTTATGGGGAAACAAATTATGTGTCATGAACTAACGCTAAACGTTTATCCCCAAATACATAACGCCTAAGAACCTTGCTATACAGCTTCCAAGTTCTATAATGGCCTTGGCTAAATTACCTACAATGTGTCTGGCAACGTTCAAAGGATTACAGTAATGTACCTCGGTGGGTGCAAGAGTAATTCTATACATTGATCTTTTCTTTTATCGCGACTAAACAGTGGCTTTCAACATAAAACAGCCAGAGCTTTTACATCAGTACCCCTGCGGTTAGGCACTGATGTTTGAACTTGAAGTTCGGCGCCCTGAGCGTAACATTGAACTTCTTCCAGATAAAGAATCAATTTTGGCTTGATAAAAGCTCACCAGTACTTGAAAGTCAGCCGTACAGACCACCATTTCGGCTGCCTCTTGAACCGTGCACTATCTTGGAGCTCACTGCATGAAATCCAATCTTTTTATCTCCCTTAAAGCATCGGATTGCGTAAAGGATCCGTTTCTTCACTTTAGAGAAAGAATAAAGCCTTTACGCCTTGTTAACTTATGCTTCAGGATCTGATTTAGTGCACTGAAGCCAAAACCCTCTGAGGTGTCCTTCGGGTCTCCTTCATGATTGTTGAGTCTGATAACCCGAAGTTTTCCATGCCCACTCCCCTAGCCTGCGTAAGGTCTTGGTGAACGGCAGCCAAGTTTGCCCATGGAGTTGTTGCAGGGTCAGCACATATTCCGAGTGCAACCGTATACTTTTTAGTACCTAAGAGATAACTTGAATGCATGTATAGGTTCTTCAATCTTTAAGTCTCTCTTAAAGCATCCGAGTACGTAAAGGTCTAGATCTTCTGTGGAGAGCAATATGGAACCTTTACTCATTGTTAGGTATGCTTTAAGATCTGATTTTGTGCAGTGAAGCCAAAACCCTTTGAGGTTTCTTTCATGATTATTGAGTCTGATAACCCGAAGTTTTCCATGCCCACTCCCCTGCGTAAGGTCTTGTTGAATGGCAGCCAAGTTTGCCCTTGAGTTTTTGCAGGGTCGGCACATATTTCGAGTGCAACCTTACCTAAGGGATGACTTGAAAGCACCCCTTGAGGAGTTTCTGTATATTTCTGAAGTGTAAAGGTCGTTGAAGACGGCTATCTGGAGAGGAGAGTTGTTATTGTAATGCGGTGGATGAAAAACGGACGGAATGACAGAATATTCACTGATGTGCACTACGTTTAGCCTAGAAATAACAGAGATAACTTGTTGTAGAACTTGTTATACTACGTTCACCAAAAAAAAATTACTGGTGACTTGTTGTTAGGTTTACTGAATCTAAAGTTGCTTTGTTTGGGTCCCTGCTAAGCTTAAAGATGGAACCCCTAAGGCTAAGAAATGCATCCATTTTGAATTCTCACATGACTCAGGTGAAAATTAGCACCAAGCATCGGTTAGGGACGTTCTTGCGGATAGGATGTAAAGCGCGTTTGGGGAGAGCCACACCCCGAGCCCCTTAAAGAACCCACCACACATCATATGAGTTCAGATTGTTAGGGTTCCTCTCAGTGTGAGATAATCGAACCTTACAATTACAGGCTGGTCGTCTGATATAAAATCTTTCAAAAGTAGTACTTTTACATCAATCCTTAGACAAAAGTTTCAATTTATAATCTAAGAAAATTAACAACTATTGAATTTATTGCTGTTTGTTATGTTATCATCATGGTATTTCCAGCTCGGTGGGAACTTGCCTTGACCCTCTTCCAATCGCTCGATAGAGATATCGTTTGGCGTTGAATATTTCATCTTTCCCATCTCTCTATGGGGTTATTTAGCCAGTAACGTGCAGAGAAAATCGTTAGATGTTTCCCCTATGGGCACAATTATTCTTTATTGTCGTTACGGTATAGCCTTACGGTGACAATTTCTAAAGACAATTCTGAGCATCGCATAGATCAATTTATCAATATGAAGACATTCCTCACCAATGCAAACTGCTTCCATGTAGATACTGGAGGCTAGAATATTAGGTCTTGAGTTGAATTTTTCAAAACCAGCTTTATTATGTTTACCTGTAAGGAAGGAATTATATTGTTTTTGATCTGTTGCTCCTCTCCAACTAAATAAGGTATCGAACGAAAGCCTATGGTCTGCTGTAGCCTGTGCAATATAAATCTTATCTGAATTCCACTTTACTATATTAATTCGATCTGTGTTTAATTTGGATGCTAGCAACAGAACAATACGTTAAAGTCATTGGTACCGTCATTGGCGAGACTCTATGAAATGCCATAGAGGAACGACCACAATATGGTCAGCACAAGATGTAATGTAGTAGAAGGTGAAAATACCAGAATCTAGTGTTCATCTTCATCTGTCCATAATGCTTTAGTGTCTGCGCGTATGGCTGTCTGTGAGGTCGATAATTCTTGAAGACCTAGATAAATCTTCTTGATATTTGGTACGTGCTTAGGCCATGTTCCTTATGTATTTGATAACAGTAGAGTCCACAAACTACCCGATAACAAATAGATAGGATCCAAAAACAATAGTCGTGAAACAAATCTGATTTTGGTTTCATTACCGTGCATAGAAAATGACCATATTGCTTAACGAACGGTTTTATATGCAGTTCTACTTTGCGGTCACGTCAATGTGATCACGGGCTATCAGGCAGACCATTGTAGTTTGAAATTAGGTACTTGATAAATGGTGGGATTTAGAGGGGACTCAATTCACCCATAACAGACCACACTATTAGTTTGACATGGTTAAAGTTTTATCCTTATTGTCCATCATGCGTCTATGTGTTATCGATCGAAGAAGCACAATGTGCGATGTGGTTATCAAATGTTGATCCTACAAATATTTGGGGTGGAATTACATTGCTGTATAAAGCCACATCATTTTCGACCAAGGCCAATCCTATACATCATTTTAAGTTATTTCTTTGGGGTTATTTGTATCAAGTTTTATATCATCGACATAACGTATATCTAAGACCAAACTTTAAAAAATAATTTTGAAGATTACATCATGACAATTACTCACTGGGCAATTATTGCTATCCCAGTACCTGACAATGAAAGAAATAACTCGACACATAAAATACTTTGGATCTATTTTATTATCCAATTCAGTTATTCTTGTACGTTTGTTGCTTCTGGTAATACATCGAATCATATAATCCTAAGCTTATCCGAACAATTTTCTTTTACTTTTATTACTTTTGCCAACACCCCACTGTGACATTTCCAAAGAATTCATCTGAGTCAGTAAAAGGTATCGAATCATTTTAGTAACATAAGACTTGAAAGATTCCTAGACGGAAATTACATTCAAAAAAAGTCAAAGAAAAGCAGATTTCCCTTCGGTGACTTATAGCCTAAACTTGGTGATAAAATCGACGGTAAAAAACAGGCCTTGACATGAATGATGACATCAAGTCAAACGGTAGCTTGTAAGGTGGCACCACAACTAGAGCAGAACTGCAATTCCCCGCAAGACTGCAGACACGGGTCAAACATCTATCTTCTAAGCACCCGTGCCGCGTCCTCATGTACAATTGAATCTCAACTGCCAAACTCACTGGCAGAACGCCCGCAAATGTCCATTTGTATGAATAAAACATTTCCTGGCTTCCATCCATTCTTCTATCAGAAAAGTTGACTACGCTTTTGAAGCCAGAGCAAATCTAGAGATCTACTTTTTAAAAATCAACCGTAACATGCTTGTACAACTATAAAGCATGATCACGGCCAAACGAACGGTTTAGAAACATTCGCATATATGTTAGGAAAAGACAAAACATTGATCAATGTTTTATACATCTTTACATGATCAACATACGATTTTTTTAAATATCTAGATACAACAGTTGTGATAAGTGTAACAGACATTTTCACCATAGACATGCATGGTCGCTACTTTTTGGCAAAGAACGGAAAAGGCCATATGTCCATTGATAAGTGAATCATTTGATATCAAATGTTCGGCTGGGATGAATTCCGAGTGATTTGCTAATACCGCAACGGTTGAGTCAAAGTGCGCAGTTGATCTTGCGCCCCATGTACCGTGTTGTGGGGTACCGTAAGCAACATTGAACATCATGTTTGATTGACAATGATCGATGATGATGATGGTAGCAGGTTGACCTGTCCAATGGGAATCTGCTAAGTAATGTGAACAACCTGCCTCTTAAGATTCAATCTAAGGAAATCTCAAGACGTATACGATATTTCAAACACTTACCGTACCACCAAAAGCTGTAAGCACGGTTGCTGTGATATGCTTGTCTAATGCCACTATTAATTACTGTAAGGCCTCGTCAAATAGTATGAATACAACTGAAATCTCTTTAAATCATTTACTTTCAAATTGGGACATGTTATCTGGATGGTTGTCGGATTAATTGACCTTTCTAAGCACTTGATAGTTATCTTAGTAAGCAATTGCGCCAGTGGTCAATCAATACATGTTATCTGGGAAAAAGGCCTTGGCCTGATCGTTACTGGACAGGGTGGTTTTCTAGCACTTGAGATGTACCTAGAAAATCTCATGTACTCTGTGGTTCAATGTACATATCCACTTAACACTCCCTCAGCTTTAGCTTGGTGGATTGTAATACTTGAGTGCTTTTTTTGTTGATATCAAGGAACACTCTACCATAAAGGTGGTGCATATGTAACCCATTGGAAGGTCAATAGGATATGATTTCCCACGCTAACCTATTCACTGACACGTATTCCCAGGCAAGCTACGGCAGACTTACACCATATAGCGGACGACCTTTTGAAGCAATTTGTTAACACACAAGGCGGACAAATTTCACAGCTGTTACCACGCAATCAATTCACCAGATCATCCAGAGTCGACCTCCGAACTTTCTGCCTGGTCTCTTAACAGCGCTGGGCTTAACACCTCTTATACATGACCTTTGTGGCTTTACCTACTGATGCTTTACTATGAAGGCCATGGTGACATCCATCATGATCTCTGTAATATTTTATCTATTGTGAATATCAATCATCTACGTATAGTTTCAGGGCTTTTGCGGATCTTGGGTGCTAGGGTCGGGAACCAAACATACCCCTCTTATTCTCTGTCCTAATAGCTAACTACTACTCACCATTCAAGACAATAAGATGTCCAGAACTCGTCATATTCGAAAAGTTCGCTGTAGTACCGTAACAAGACGCTAGTGGGTCCAAAATCTAATTTCAAGGTCGGATCAAGACGTACACACATAGTTATGCTGTTCCTCCACATACTAACACATACGCACATACAAATATATGTTGCCACAAACATTAACTTTCTTGGTGGAGGTAACTCTCTCAGCCTTTAAACGTAAAGCTAGATTTAAGTTCCTAGGAGAACGATGACCACCACCAAGTCAAGAACCCCCGCCATTCCTATGGATTCTGGATTATAATAATCTTCCTGTCTCGATTTTAATCTCTATAGCGAAACCATGAAGCAATGCACTTACTGGGTGTAACCATCTTTTATGAGGAGGAAAATTGTAAAATACACTATATCAAGTCTATAGAATCCAATCATTAACCACGGCTCAAAGTATGCGTAAAGATTGTGGTTTTTAATGTATGCTTTATGTATGCTTTATGTATACTTAGCGGATAATTTACGAGTGCTTAAAGGCCATATGTCGTGTAGTGGTGCTGATCTTCAATGATGACCTCACCCTTTCTTTCTTGCCTGTTTTCCGTTTCACACAAGAATCATGTCCTTACATGGTGGTACGCCGGTCATATTGGGGTTTAACGGCTCCCTCTATGTCCAATAAACCGGTTACAAAACTCACCTACCCATTTCACACCGGTACTTCATGTACCCTAATGCACACTAAGACCGGACGAAATTCATAGCAGAGCCCATTGCAATGGCCATTATATCAGCTTTGACCAACATCACCCAAGAACAATGGAGTAGAATACGGAAAACGTCGATTAATTGCAAGTCATAAAATGCCATCTGGAAATAGAATGGAGTAACAGCAAGCGTCTGCGTCAAAGTAGTTACCGATGAAACCCAATACGAGTTTCTACCTAATGTCTCGGTTTGCGTAAGTCGGAGCATTACTTAAAATGTGTGCATCCTTCGCCAAGTCTTCCGGGGGTTGATGATCAAAGAGGATCATTTATATGTAATCTTTTAGTTTTTTTGTCAGAGAATATAGAAAAGGAGCTCATTTTATGGACTATCCTGTTATGATGTCCAACACTTGTATTCGCGTAGTCTCTTTTAACAATGGTGTGAATAATCATTGCTTGTGAAACATGTATGCCCCCTATGCTTGTTATTTGCTCAATTAGCCTCTAGACACGCACTTTGGAAATAAAATTTCGTTACGATTAGTTTCGGTACGACAATCATTGGTTCCCATTGACTACACATTTGGGAACTCTAGAAAAAGGATATTCTGTTGATCTAGTCATGATAAGCAAATGCATTAGATCTATAGAGAAAACGTGCTATCAGAATCCGTCGTAAACAGACACGTAACAGCCATAAAAGACGGTTATAGATGCCTCGAATTCCCTGTCATGAATATCTTTAAGGTGGTATCTCACCGCACTAGGGGCACCGGTGCGGCACTACGGCGTTCGTTCACTGCGGCACTGTGATGATATACTAGTACTTTAGCCATTTTTCAATAATCTAGATAGTGTGTAATACGTAAAAGTATGACTTAGAAGACAACAGAATACAAACAACGTAAGGAAATTCGTTCTCAGTGCCACACCGGTGCCCCAAGTGCAGTGAGATACCACCTTTACACAACACTAACAATTGTGATGAATGATTCAATAATTTGCATTCAGCATCACTGCAGCGAATACAATGCATTTTGTGTATTGACGCATGATGATAGCGGTATCTAACATAGTCCTGCGGTTTCCAGGGGTATTGTTATCAACATTACGTCCTCAATAGAGACTCAGTGTGACTCCATATCACCCCGTAAGAATGCTATCATCTATCACAATTTTGTGTTATTATCTTTATTATTGAAAATGATCGCTTCAATATAATAAGATGACAATTGTCAAACTGTGCGCGCTATGATAATGGGCTTAGCATCCGGTTCCACAATTTATCACACAGTTATTTTCAAGGGTCAACGACCATATACGTTTATCATTAGCAAGCCTAGACTAGTTATATTTCAGCCATACCATAGGTATGGTGAAATATATTGTATTCGTAATGTTTCTTTCTTTCTTTCTTTCTCCTGTCAAATCTTCAAATCGAATCAACTCCGCCATTTTTTAACCGATTGACTTGAAATTTGGCACAATGGTAGAGTAAGCCAATACCCCTAGGTGTTTTTTTCATTTTTTTCATATCTGCCTTTAAAATGATTTTATTGAGGTTTTTGTCAATTTTTATGTATATTTCGGGCTCCTGTACCCTGGTATTACAGCCGAATGACATAAAATTTGGTACAGAGGTGCCTTGATCATATGCTCACCTAGATTCAATAACAGTTTTGGCAGACGGTACAAAGAAATGCTTAATTTTGCGATTTTTGGCCATTTTTTGACCAAAAAAGGACATTTTTGGCTCCCGTAGCCTCGTTTTACAACCAAATGATCTGAAATTTGGTATAAAAGTGCCCTTCAATTATGTGCACATAAATTCAATAAAAGTTTTCCCATACGGTACAACAAAATGCTTAATTTTGCGATTTTATGGCCATTTTTTGACAAAATTTGGACATTTTTGGCTCCTGTTCCCTCGATTTACAACCTAATGACCCGTAAATTGGTAATGGGGTGCTCTAGATATCTATTCAAATGGCCCATGTATAATTTTTGGCATGGACCACTTTAAAATGATATATTTGGGATTTTTTTGGTCATTTTCCAATGGCCAAAGGGGCCAATGACCTCAAGGCCTATTGTTGCATGATGGAGATGGCTGAAATATGCTGTATTTGCTCTCAAGCAAATGTCGGCCTTTCTAGTGTTCACAAACAAAACGTAAGTGACTCATAAGTTATAACTGCATCTTACCTTTTTTTTTTGCATTTGAAGACTGAGGCATTGTTTTTTTAAAATTCTATTGAGACCCAACTTAATGGATTCGAGAAGATGAACCATCGAAAAAAATATTAGATTATCATTTGGCACAACGTTTCTCTTGTGATAAATTAATAGCTATAACAATGCTAATATTTATGCAATAATAAATTCATACTTGTGACTAGAGTATATTTAAACATCAAATATTGCAGCTTTACAGATGTTGCGCATAACGTAATGATTTGCCATAGCTGCATTATCACAGGCCATAACTTTGCCGCCGTAGGGACATACAGACGTCAAATTCATGACGTAATTAACAGGTAAAAGATAACATATCCTGATACAATATACTTCTGCTTTCAATTTGAAATACAGTGTTACGTCAGGGACATGGTGCCTTTAGGAAAGACGTTCATCACGCCCTTGTGAGATTCCGATCTTTGCGTTTCCAATGCATTAAGAAAAGCTTTATCGGTAGCTGGGAGCATTAAGTGACTGGGGAATAGGGTTTCATTACGTTGTACGTTGAAGAAGAATGCGAGCTGCTGTGTAATCAAGGAAGCACTCCCATTGTGCATCAGGAAACGATAAACTGACCATCAAACGGCATTGTGTGATCATCTTTCGGTTTCCGCCCACGCCACTATGTAAAATAGCTTTTGGGAAACGATCCAACCTTCGTCAAGACTTTGAAAATCTATGAACAGTTGCTGCAAGTAGCTGTCGGTGTCCGTGTTACTTTGTCTTGAAGACAATTGGTGCACACTTGCGATTTTAGCGAGTTTAGCAGAATCTATAAAGTAGACAAAGAAGTTAACCAAACACCAATACACGTCCCGCCATGCAGGCCCATTCAGCTTTAACTCAGAAGTAAGCAAAATCAAATTCCTACATTTCAAAATGTTTATCAAACTTCTTACTGAATCTAACAGTCAGCAACATCTGTACAGCATGCATTTCAGCTGACGTAGCATTTGTTAAGGATGCTATGACAGGCCAGACAACCTTAGACCAAACTCAAACAGACTATGATAATAAAGGAGAAGATTGTTATCTTTTATCGCTGTAGATATCAAATAAACTGTTAGCCCTTAGGATGGAATTTCCATCAAACTGCAATTTCTAAGCTCATTCAACTCCAGCACAATGATAAGATCTTTTTCAGTACATGGTAATCACAAGTCATCAACGACTTTGGGAAGTTGAGTAAGCAATAAAGAGGCAAGAATGAAATAACGTAATATATTTCCCACCTTCTAAACAGAATTCTAGAATGACAGGTGAAGTCTTCGTTGACATCATCATTCATCAACGATTTCCATTGGTAGTTTTCTCTGGTGTAACCTTAAGTGTAACCCCTGACCTGTCATATAGGTTTGTAGATTAGATGTGTCAATCACCCCTTGTTTGATTCAACTGCATTTGCTAACGTTGATTAGAAAAGTAAATGGTATTGACTTGTCTATTCAACTTAGACCTAGTTCCGTCTGTTAAACATTTAGATGTTTAATGT
Source organism: Branchiostoma floridae (assembly GCF_000003815.2). Lineage (NCBI taxonomy): Eukaryota > Metazoa > Chordata > Leptocardii > Amphioxiformes > Branchiostomatidae > Branchiostoma > Branchiostoma floridae. The sequence goes on from NC_049997.1 coordinate 8,923,996, forward strand.
GATTAAAAGAGTTTAGCGTCTTCACGATGTCGAATCTTATTGTAGTCAGAGTTTTCTAGAGCTTTTATATCTAAAGGAGTGCATCTAGTATCAGCAAAACACAAGGTTTGCTCCCTCCGTCGATTAAGAAAAATTGAAGAAAACGTACTTACGTACCAATGGGGCTTGCCTACTTAACATTTGTTCAAAAGTCATAATGTTTTGTTGTTGTTGTTGTTGTTGAATTCATTCCTTATAAACAAGATTAACCTTATTGATAAATTATATGTGATTTCAGACTACAAATCTATTACGAGTTTTACATTCAATGTTGTAAACGCTAGAATCCATTCTTTCACCTCAAAACACCCCAGGACACGAATGTACATGAATAAAGCATGACCATGATTCTTATTTGTGCTGACAGATTCCCGGAAGACCTCATACGTTCCTGGAAATTAGCCAACTGCCACGGCGACAAAGAAACGAAACATGACGCTTAGGTGCCTATTGCCTGTTGAGGGTCTTTAATGACTCATGCGGCTTCCTTTGATGCTTCCAACCGCAAAGTTAGGTATTGTTCTCTCCGACAGGTATAGATGGATAAAGTCTCACTATATTGTAGCAGCCTTTTGTTATTACGCATGGTGATACTTTCTTTCATACATCATTGAAAGTAAGATTGTTATCAAAATTGATGCTTTACAAAACATTACCACAGCAAATGCCATATTTAATATTTCCAGGCAATATTTGACGGCACCGCAGCTTTGTTAAAATAGCATTTTCTTTAGGCTTGCGTAGTACAGGTATTTGAATGTGCATCCCATAGTCGGTCTCACTAAATACCGAGTAAAGTAAAATCCTTATTTCGATCATTTAGTTTAATCTGGGGCCTCTGTGGTAATACACGTTTGCGGTTTTTCTATTTAAATCGATTTGTTATGGCAGCAGAAATGCGTTATAATTGAGCAAGAAATGTACTAGATTGTTTTGGTTGCTAGAAAAAAAAAGAAATACACATTAGCTGAATAGGCAGCAGAATTTGCCAGCAGTAATTAATAAGGAAACCTATTTTCCAAGCAGAGATTTCGTCGGGGGATAGCAGTGACTGCTATTTCTTGCTGTGGCCAATACTACAACCCGCCCCTACTGTTACCTCTGCTTGGAGTTACACAATAGATGCCAAGTAATATAGATATCCATTGATGAGTTTGCGAGTTGACCAAGCAGTCCCGTTTATAACGTACAGGGTCCGTGAATCTGAATGCGAACATTAATATATTCGAACAGGCAAAGGAGATCGTTGACTTTATTATTACTAATATTGTATTAATATCAGGGGTCGTCAAACAAATAAATCCATCGTAGCCTAACTCCTGTCCAAAATAAAGTCAAAATTACTAAATAATAGCCCACTGAAATGATTGTCTGTTGTTTATGGTTGTGTCGAGTTGTTTTCGGTAATTAGTGAAAGTTGTTTTCGGTTGTTTTCGGTAATTAGTGAAAGTTGTTTTCGGTATTTAGTGAAAGTTGTTTTCGGTTGTTTTCGGTATTTAGTGAAAGTTGTTTTCGGTTGTTTTCGGTAGTTTTCGGTTGTTTTCGGTTGTTTTCGGTATTTAGTGAGACCCTACATAGTTCTAAAATTGTAGTTTGCAAATTACACGGTAATTTGCAAATTACACGAATCAGCTATTGTTGCCAGTGATTTTATCATTATATATGCATGCCTCACAGATGAGGACAAATCAGAACCGTTTGGGCATTACAAGATATCATTAAAGCGGACTATACTGCCTCCACGTGGTCCACAATTTCCCTAACTTTAGGCATACTCGGACAACGCCAACTACCACAGCCTACGTATTCGCATGCGCTTGCGATGGCTTGTAAAGTAATGACAGTTGACAGGCGTGACTAGTCACCACAATCTCTTCATCCGGGCTTTTCTAGCCATCAGCTACACGGACAACATCCATGCATAACGACATCACCGCGTTTGATCTCCAAGCTTCCTTCTTCGTAAATATTTAATCACGCCCGGTGCCGGAAGCCACGAGGAGACACCGAGGCATGAAATCTGAATGGTTCAAGATATCGAACTTCAACATCAGAGGGCAGCTGTCCTTGAACAATGTAAGATAAAGAACTTGTCATATCTGAAAAGAATTCTTGGCCTAGAACCAAATTCACCTGGCGTTTAACGTGCCAAAAGTCCATCGTAGACAGTTTTGGAAAATAATGACTATAACGCTATCAATCACACATATCCCATAGCGTACTCATTATCATACAGAATAAATGAACATCAGAATTTGGGTTATTTTGGCAGTTAAATCTTAACGGCCATGATGGCTTATATTATGGGTCTCTAATGTACATAGTCTATGGACGCTAGGCAGCTGATTGCTCTATAACTAGGTTATAAGTCACTTGGGAGAAACTTTGCAATAATGGCTGACTATACGATTTGTAGGCATCGTCTGCCTCTGAAGCTACCAATCATGGTAAATCTACTGCAGACGTTCCCTCACGTCACTCTGGTAAGTATAGTGCAGAAAAGAAGGGCAGTTCTTAGTAACTTATTGATCGTAGGTCGCTCTTACTTTTGGAGACTGTTACAGTTAGGTTGAAGGTTATGACAGTTTTTTTTTTTCGTTAAAGACAATCACAGTACAGCAAGCATTGTATATGCCTAATTATGTAATTGTTACCTTTTATTGTAACCAGTAAATTTGTTACAGTCGTAACACATAAGTTTTTGAAAGTACCTGGTTCAAGATACCTAATATCTAAGACCGGACTGTAAGGTTTGATCCACTCACACCGAGAGGGACTACTACTCTTCCGATAAGTGTGGTTTTGCTGATGTTTTTTTGGGGGGGGGGCACGAGATGTACATGTGGCCTTCGGGGAACACCGGGTTTGGGGCTTTCCGCCCCAACCGACAGGACGTCCCTTTTCAAAGAAAGGTATTCAGGTTCACCTGATGCTACTGAACATGAGAATATAGGTTTTAGGTGCCTTTTTCAATTGGCACATCATAGGGGCTTGCTAGGGATTCAAACCCAGAACCTTTAGATCCCAAGTCAACAACTCTGACCACAATGCCACCTTGCCACCTCGGTGACTCCGTTCTAAATGCGGAAATGAAGTAGTAGATCTAGAGTCTGTCCTACTATATGGCAGAGATGAAATGATACGCAGGGTCGTAGTGCAAGTAATTTATGGTACGTCGTTGCCCACTGAGAAACCGATATGTACTTAATTGCATAGTTAGAGTGAATGACGTGCATTGATTAAGATCACGCTAAATAAAGGAAGGCATAGAAAAGTAAGAATAATATGAAAACACAAGCCAGGAAGTTCAAACCATGATTGGCATAACTCCAGGTAAAACTTCTACTCCTAAAATATGCAAACGTTACGATGATCTTTTATTCATGACAGGAAATGGGCTGTGGGCTTTGAGCTGAATATTAACGATAAAGAATGGCTCATAACGTCGTAATCACCGTTGACGACCTTGGACGTGCCGTACGTGGTGAGTTCACGTTGACCCCAATCACGGCTACCTACCTGGTAAGGTCATATCAGTACATATGTCACAAACTGCACCGCACGTTAAGACAGGTGTGCTTAACGCCCTATCTATGACACAGCTTAATTCCTACAATTTTGGCCCCTTACGTTTCTGGTATAAGATGACGACAAGCTGCATAACATTGAAGTATTTGTGCTTCCAAAAACACATATTGACGACCGCAAGATACAAATTATGTTTGTAACCCTATCTTTGATGGGCCATGGGATTCCTAGAGCGTTTGTGCTCATTGTCAACCTCGTGATTTCAAAACAGGTTGCTTGGTTTACGGTCACCAAATTTGCAGTTTTATCTTTTTCTGTAATTTTGTATGGTTATGGAGTAATAATTATTGGCTCCCTAGTGGACCTCACTTGGACTAATAGTATTTTAGTAGATTTTCATTGAAAGGAATTCATTAATTAGATCACAAATTTTTAAATGGCACAAAAAATACACTTGGAGTCTAAATAAACCTAGTTGGAGTGTTTGATTGTTAAACAATCATTTGAATTATAGTAACGCCATCTACCCGTTGACATAAATATCAACAAAACCGCGCTTGCAATTTCCTTTTATTGAAGAAGTTGCTAATTAGATCTCTGTAATCTTCCTGCCCAATTTCCTTAAGTTTGAATTGATTTTAACAAATAGCGTCCTTGAGTGGTACATCATGTTGATTGCCCACTTGTCGTGCTAAAAGCAAACTGAGTCTCTTGGGGTTTATGATTTGGAGTATTAATTTCAACTTCTTGGACTAAAAAAGTGAAAAACAGTTGGAGATTTTTTTATGGTTTCAACAAAACTATACAACAACACCGCCACAACTCCCATGATAGTGGTCAATCGTAATGATAGCCTTTATTGTACACTCATTGCCTATCGGGCTTGACCTTAATTAGACCTTAATTCAAGCTGAGGGATATGTATAGAAATAGAATAAATCTATGTTGATGTGATTACTTATTTAGGAACAAGATCAATTAATTTGATGAGTGCAAGGTAAGGTTATAAATCAATAGAATCAATATTATAGATTGAATTGTAAGCTTAGGTCGTGATTTCGCAAAATAAATGGCTATGAGTGCAAGGGTTGATTAAGTTATAAGCTGAGTACCAAAGGCTTATTGTGCCTTATATTCTCGTAGTAGATATTCAGTTCTCTGTGCTTGCTATGTGTATTAGCGTAACAGATCATGTTAGCATTGAAGAAAGGGGTCTAGAAGTCTAGACAATATGCAGATACAAAATGAAAAATGATCTTTTTGGCCTATGACGCCAAGTTCGGCTTTCAGGGAGACCGTTAACGTCTATTCAAACACAAGCATTTGATGTACAGGGACTAAAATAACGCCTTTTGATTTCACCTTTGCTTGGTCTTTTACATTTGTAAAAACATGAGGGACGCTGTGCAGAGAAGAGGCTATGGTCTCTTGACATACATTGCCCCAAGCAATTACCAACTTTGAGTTGCCTCATGACACCTCAGGGAAAATGATTTATGTCTTTTGGCTTTCCATGGTGAAAATAGGCCACTATAGACACGATAAATCTATACATAGTGGTCACAAAAATGCGTATAGCTTCAGCTGGTACTGTAACTCATTTAAACTTTATAAAGTATCTTACATCCAAGAAGATTACAGTCATACAGAGCTAAAACTGTTACTGAGAATATGATAGGTATTTTGTAAGTAATCATCCATTGTAAAGATCGCTTGGCTTACTGCAAAACCAATCCTGCCTAAGGCTGAAAGGAAACATGGCTCAGCGCCAAACCTCTCGGCTATAAAAGAAATCGAATCCTATTGGAGACAACAAAGAGACAACTTTACTGCCGAGCAAACTTCTGTTCTGCAGTTTCAGCACTGCACGGTCTTTGAAACTAGATATGTAGGATAAAGAGCTAAGAACTGTATTGGCAACACATTCCTTTTCATCTTAGCATAAAGCAATGTCAAATGTACATTGTGAACCCTACAGGGAACTGCCCTTGTGGCTTGTAGATAATACAAGCAGATTCCTGTAGCCACTATGTCATTAATCAACAATACAAGCGGGTTTTCGTTAAAAGATGTGATGATGAGAATAAATGGGAGACATGATGTTTTATGCACAACAAAGCCCTATCATATGCCACTTACAAACATTTTATGGACAATACAAGATATATGTCCGAGTTATTACGATCTGCGTTTTAATGCAATGTGCTGCAACATTAACCAGGTAACTTTACCGCATGCATCATAGCATACATTCTTTAGATTACAATGACCTCGCTGAGCTCTTGATCTATGGTCATTTTCCTGTGCCTTTCCAACTTTTCTATATGAATCTTTTTGGATATTAAGAGAAATCAACTAAACAGACTCCCAGAGATTTAGATTGATATGCTTTTCACGTAAGTTACATTTGAAAGACTTTTGCACGTTTTATTTGAATGGACGTAATATCGATATATCGGACTAAAACTTCCCATTGTTTAGCCACTTGAGATGGGCACTTCCAATACGCCATATCATAAGTGAGCTCTATTATATATCTTATGTTCTTTTATCAATCTATAACAGCTGTTTGGAAGTGATAACACCTTCTAGTGCCACGGCAGGGAATACCGTAATCCTATTTGATTCGGAAATGTCCGTTTAATAATCTCTTCGACAACATTTTAAAAATGTTCTACTTTATTCACATCTGTTACACGTAACCTTAAGGTGTGCTAATTTTAGATGCTCAATGAAGAGCATTCAAACATTCAAAAAAGCTCACAGCCAAACCATGGTGTTTAAAGAAAAATCATGTAATACACTCTTGGTCAAATGGATCGGTACACTCTCTGACAGGAAACACGTCTGGCTGATCCGTCAGCATTAAGTAGAGGTGGCACGTGGATTATGTCATTGTCATTAGCTGAGAGATTAATCCTAGCAAATTAGTTCTACACGAGGCCATTAACGAACATCTGCAGGGTCTCTGAGGAAACGCTGCGTCAAGATGGTATCTCACTGCACTTGGGGCACCGGTGCGGCACTGTGAGGGTCGTTCACTGCAGCACTGTTGTGTTATTTTCGCCGATCTTTTATAATTTAGATATTGAGTAATACGTACAAACTTGACAAGACAACAAAATACACAAAACGTAAGGGAATTCGTTCTTTATCTCTGAAATTCGTTGAGTACCCTTTCAAACCCTGCAGTGTCGTACCGGTGCCTTAAGTGCAGTGAGATACCACCTTAAGGCAATTAACGAACCTCTGCAGAGTCTCAGAGGAAACCGCTGCGTCAGTGTGATATCAATCTTGACGTTATTTGTCGTGTCTGTCGTCACGAACTTCCTGTGAGGATTCTCAAAACTCGGCACGCTTCGAGAGCTGCCAGACGTAGATATAAGGATTTAATAAGATTATCCATGACAGGAGTAATTAAGCAAATCATCAAAAAAAGGTTACAAATCCCTCCACATGCGAGCAGGGTCTGATATTAGGATTACCTTTCGTTGAAAAGAAACAGAGATACATAAGTCTTTAACTACTTTTAAGCCTAGTTAATCCTCGGAGTTTTTTTGGCAATTACTTTCAAGGTAGTTTGTAATCCTTTGATCTCTTAAGCTATAAGAAATATATGTGTAAGACCTTATAACTTTTATGGATTTCTCCTTAGGGGAATGTTTTACTAGTATATAAAGGTACAAAATGTGCGTATGTGTACGTGTCTTTGAATGCATGAGTCAGTGAGCCTGTTCCTAACAGCTACAGTGGCAACTGGTACCATGCTGTAAAAATGTCACATGCGTTTAAGACATCACAGAGGTAAGTTTCAGCCGAAACATTCCGACTGGGCCACATATCTAGACAGCTTTAGTCGCTCGGCACGCTTCAATCACTGTCTCTAACGGAACTATCTGCCAAAACTTGCTCCGCGATATGCCAATATATGGGACACAATCTTAATTAAATCTTATAACATGGTCTATTTGGCAATAAGCGACCAAGATTACTTTTATTAGACTTGAACCACGGGAAATTAATTCCGTAATAGCCTAATCACAGTAAGTAAACGTTTGTGCCTCTTGGGCATTAAAACATCTACAGACAAGAGAGAACGCAAAATAAAACACGGTCCTATACTTGAATGTGCCTTTGGAGTGACTGCTTTAAACTGTTGTTACTTTGTTGTTTCAACTCTGATGCACTTAATAAGTGTTTGACATTTTTGTCATTGTTTACTTGGACGTTTGCCTAAATGGCAGTCAGCCTCAGTTACTGTGGGTAATAAAAATGATTTAAGATTAACGACTTTGTCAATAATGCCAAATGATACTGCCTAGATATCAAATGAGGCTGTCTTAACGGGCTCATAAAAATATATGGATATCTGATATTTCATGACAGTTAAAGAGATTTATGGAACTCCATGTTTAATAACATCAATAAGCGATTGTCCAATAATAAAAACTTAATGTTAGCACAAGCCAGTGTTGGGGTTATGAATATGAAATATACGGAATATTCGAATGATTAAGTAACAACGTCCTGAAGCCAAAATTCGTAGACGGTAATAAAAAAAGGACAATAGACGTATACCTGTGGCAATTTTACGTCAAAACTTACAACTTTGCACCATCGTTACGACTCATCTAATAAATCTTAAGCTGTCACCGGGTTTTATTGAGTTTGCTCTAGGCCATAAGGCTTACCCATCACCGAATTGGTTTTTATGAAAACATTATAACCTAGTCACACCCAGGACGACATTTATTATTCATACTGCTAGTCCTAAGGTCCTGATGTGTCACTGCGAAGGGTCTGGTCCAATTTCACACGCACTGAACACGAGGGGAAACTACTGGACTGGAAACAATGGGGCTCTAGACAACAATCTTCCAGAATTTGGTACAAGTCAAACCGAGGTTACACAACTGTTGATCATTTCGTTACTGCACTGTAGTCATTCATTTCACAGAAATAAGAAAACAAACTATGAATGTAATGTTAGATCAATGATATTTTTGCTTGAACTTAACACAAAATTATTTTCTGTAAAAGACAAATCTATACTTTAAATGATTCATGTTTCTAGCTGCGTATTCTAAACATTCTATGCCAGCTAGTGGAAGCATTTAATATATTCTACCCAGGCGTTTCCTATAACTTTAAACTATTACCGCGGGTATTGCCCAAGCAAATCTACAGAACTGCTTTCAAACGGACGTGTATATAAATTATCGAACTTCTGGGAAGAAACATGCGCTACTGTTCCTTGAAAATGTACGTACAGTAAGCCCCAGGGCCCATATTTGCAATACCATTACCGACAAATTCCCTTTAAGTTACTACCTGTCTGTCTGTAATGCGTATATCGCTTTCCTTTCTCTAAGGCGATAATGCCTTTCTTGTATTTTATGGGAAGCGGTGATAAAAGAAGATTTACCCATTTCTATCACATCCTCATTGGTTTAAACACCGTAAACATCGTGACACTTTGACCTTTTCGTGCGGAGATGATTTGATTTGCGTCACATTTCAGCTATCATCTCGTGCCCAGGGCAGACTCCCAAAGATAACTCATCCCCAGTCTTTGTCAGGGCTTATCGATCGGACCAGTAGGAGGGCTACGTCTCAAGAAAGAAAATTCTAATAATCTTTTTTTCTTAAAAACAAAGAGTGTTTCAAAAGTTTTCCCATTAGGAAAAGTTCTTCTTGTGTTAAATGTTTTTCCATTAGGGAAAGTTCAAACGCTCTTTTGGCTATGTTCATATCTTGAACAAGGTAGAATATCAGAAAGCCTTTAGATAGAGGCAAGCCGGAGACGCAAGTGGAGTTCTATATACTTACTTACCATTGTTTAGTTTTGTTGCATTTAAATTTCTGTTGTTATCAGTTTTTATCAATTAAATATATAATTGTTATGAGTAAAACATTTCATCTGTGGTTGTATCTTCATAGTGCTTCTCGCTCTATTTGTTTATCTTTCTTTAAAAGATTCATAGAATGAGAAACAGTGTATTGTAGTCTACTACGTACATCGTAGAGTTTTTTACACGTTCGTTATGTAATTATTTTGTTTTATTTTAGATAATATATATTACATCAGAGCTGATTTCAAAAATAATGCTGCGAAATATTTTTCATGGAGACGAATAAAATTGACCCTTCTAGCTCGTGCTTCAATAGAGTTTACGACAAATATTTATCTAGAAACACTTCATATCAAAACTATCCGTAAATTTCAATAAATATCGGCATATCAAATCAATATTCATTTCCTACGGAATATATCCGTATGGACCAGTCAGATGCCGTGACTGAAACGTTGTTTATTGTACCCAGTTAGGCAGCCTCAACGATTTTCTGTGCAGATTTGTCAAAGAGATCTTGGCAATAAACTTTAAGTATTGCCTCTGGCGTATGGCGTCAAATAAAGCAGTAAGAGAAGAATTTGCTGACATGGATTATTTCAGGTTGAGCCAAAGACAATTTCACTGATAGGGGTGGGTACCGGTACAGAAAACTTCAGGTTCAGGTACGGTCCAGGTCTAGAGGATCAGGTCCAGGTCCGGACCTGAACCTGGACCTAATTGTTTGCGAAAACTTGGGGGAAAACGATACTTAAAACACATACCGTGACCGAAGTTTTGTCATGAAACCTTTGCAATGAAATTGAAGCATTGCCTCAGGCGTATGGCGTCAAATAAAGCATTAAAGAGAAATCTTCTGACAAAAATATTTCATTTCTAGGTTGAGCCCTAGACAATATCAAATGATCCACCCAGAGAGCTATGATTAAGAAATATGTTCTTCTAAGACTGTATATAAATGGTTCCTCCGGGGTACCTACTTTACAACCATATGCTATCATTTATCACAAGGAGTTCTGAAACAGCTTTTTGAAGAGGCCCAGAGAGAGTGGCACAATCAGCAGTATGCTTCATAGAATAAAAACACTTAACTGCTCATCATTTAACATGATTTAAGAAAATATGTCTGTTTCTACGGTTCGCGTTTCACTAACACGTGTTCATAAAAACGATACAAATTGATCTATTCAAAAAAGACTAAAATCAGTGTTTACAGATTTTAGCGCTTTCAAATCTACAGAAAATTATCGACGAACTTCGCCCCTTCCAATGACAAACCTGCTTTCATCAAACACGGTTAGGGTTGAGGTCTGCCTATTTGACAGCTTCTGAATGGTTAACACTGTCCAATAGACAGGACTGAGACATAGCAATGACGCAATCAGGCCAGCTGGTTCGTTGGACCAAACGTTTTCATACAAACAATATTATTATTGATCTCTTCAAAAAAGACTATAAACAGTGTTTACAAGTTTCAGCGTTTCCAAACCTACAGAACATCATCGACAAACTTCAAAGACGGTTGAAATCTGCCTATCTGACAACTTCGTTAGCACTGTTCAATAGACAGGACTGAGACATGGCGATTGACGTAATCAGGCCAGCTGGTTCGTTTGACCAAACATACTCATACAAACAATACAGATTGATCTCTTAAAAAAAGACTATGAACAGTGTTTACAAGTTTCAGCGTTTCCAAACCAACAGAACATCATCAACAAACTTCAAAGACGGCTGAGGTTTGCCAATCTAACAACTTCGTTAGCGCTGTTCAATAGACAGGACTGAGGCATAGCGATTGACGCAATCAGGCCAGCTGGTCCGTCACGCCAAACAGAGCTACTGAAGCGTGGCCTCAACACGCCTATTCTATCCGGCTAAGTGAAATCGATTTTAAACCATCTCTGTCAATCTTGAGGTCGGGAAAGGTAGACTAACTTTTCTGAGCTAGCAGCGCTTGCATTGACCTGGAATAAAAGCATGCTTTGTTCTTGCTTAGATGTGTTAACTGGTATACCATCTCCGTCAATCTGAATAGGAAAGTTAGACTAACTCTTCTAAGATAGCTGCGCTTGCGTTGACCTGGAATAAAAGCATGCTTAGTTCTTGCTTAGATGTGTTAACTGGTAAAAGTATCTCCATATTAGCCCATTTTAGAGACACTTTTCTGGAGATTGCATCCTTCACCAAAGCCTGTCTTCAGATTGGGACCGTCTTTTATCATTATCCTGCCATATTGCCTTGGCTCCCGGCCATACGGCTTACCCATCACTAAAGCCGCCCACTCAGACGCTTCCAACACCCTACTTACTCTGGGTAATGTAACCGGGTTTGTGTTTAATTGGTGTGTCTGGGGAATCTAATAGACAGCACGTGGCTGTCTGCGACTCTTTAAGTAGCTGAGGATTACAGAACAGAGCCAAAACCTTTCTTATTTTCCTCAAGATGATGCGTCAGGAATACATCAAGGGCTCAACTACTTTGTCTTCAGACTTGGGGGTTTTCATGTTGGACCGGTCCGGAAAAACCGGACCTAAAAAGGCAGTGGACCGGATGATGGACCGATCCAATTTTTTTAATTAAGTTTAATTTCTACAGTCAAACTTGGTCTTAAACAGAAACAGTTAGTGTTGTTTAACATGATGATAGGATTTTAAAAAGCCAATGGACGACAATCACTCCAACAAACAGAATCCTTGAGAGTGAAATGGATCATTGATTTGAGTATAATAAGTTAACAGATAATTAGTTCCAGGTTCATTTCCGGACCTCTGGACTTATATACCGAGATAGTTTAGGTGTTCTTGAGAAAGTCTTTACCTAACAAAAAGTTACAATGATATTGAGGATTATGAAATCACCGAGGTTTTGTAAAGACTGGTACCGCCATTGTACTTGATACTGTAGTTGAAAAGTAACTACATGTATAAACACGCTTTCACGCCTAAACAAATGAAATTAAGTTTGCTGACATGCCCCAATATCCTAAATATATAGTATTGTTTATATCCATCGCAGGAAGAAACAAGTCAGGGAATTAAAGTAAAATCAATTCAATCAGAAATATATAAACCTTCGTTTGAATGCAGACTAGACTGATAGACAATGGGTAATGAATGTATAAGAAATGCGACATGTAGTTTTAGTACCTCTTTCTATTTCACTTCATTTATCTACCAGTAAAACCGTGTTAATATTCATTGTAGGAAGTAACGAGCCAATTAAAATGAAGTCAACTTAATCCGTAACATATCGGCCGTCTGTTTGAGTACAAAAGAGACTGCAAGACAATGGTTAATAAATGCATAAGCATGTTTGTTAGTATCTCTTGCCATTCTACTTCCTTTATCTATCTATCTATTTGCTCGATGAAGTCGTCAATGCATGACAAGCAAGTCAATTAAAACAATCAATCAATCGTTCGCAGGCATCATTACTCACTTAATACGACGTCACATTAATCAGTGCCATATTAGCCTTCTTCTGTTTAATACAAACGAGACTGCCAGACAACTTGTTTATCTTTAGTTACAATCAGAGCACTTAGCTCGAGTCCCTTGTTACTGTATTTAGTAGCAATTTGAGATGATGAACATTCAATTTCGTATTCTCAGTGACGCAAGGCAATATATCTTAAATATGATACAAATGCAGGTGATGCCTTGCGCAGTGTCACATTGTCTTAAAATATTTAAGGCCTGTTTCCGACTGGCTGAATTCATAAAGGGCAAAATGAAAAGTATCTGGTATGTATGAAGGAAATACCGTATGCCAATTCAATTTGTCAGCTCTCGAACCTCTGATTCAAACGAGTTATACCTATAGGGAAAACAAATATTAAGGAGGACTTTGTCTTTGTATCTTGTTACACACAGTAAATTCCATTTTTTTTCTGTACGCAGAAGAACAAGTAAGTCTTGGTTTTGACATTTTTTTAATAGTCCTCCGGAATGTTTAAGAACAATAAAAGATGAACGTGGGTTGAAGAAAAAGATTATGATAACGTCGATAGTTTTTAGGTAAGATGGTAAAGGTAGATCTAGTTGCATAGCCTTTTTGAGGTTGTAGGGGCAGTAGGTTGTTCACTCTGTCTAGGACACGGCAATGGATGGCAGATCCTATCTTTTCTCCTCCAACCGCCTTTTGCCTCACTACCTGATGTCATGAGCTAGAAGTACCCATTTCGATACCAGGGTGGATCAGGGTGGAGTGAGAAAAGTCATGTTAAGTCTCTAGGACAAACGTCTCAAAGAGAGTGCCAGAAATCTAACCCTTGACCTCTTGATCTCGGGTCTTATTCCCCAGAACCGCGAAACGGTGTTAGGAAGGTCTAAAATAGAAACCCCACTTGAGGATCTATCTACTACCAACTTTACCCAGATTTTAAGCTTATCACATGCTCCGAACCCATCGAGTTTGTCAGAACACGAACTGTTCTCTGATCTCCAAGCAAAATACCAGGGAGAAGATCATATCGTGAGTCACAACGCGATCCTGACATCCCCAAAGCATTAAGACCTTTATTCTTTCATGAAAATCTCAGTCATTCGTCTTCAGGCTATCAACGGGACTGTCTGAGACGTGTCTGAGGTCGGGAACAATCGATGGAACGTGCTGGCTCAATGTGAGGCTGTGGATGTCCTGCTTAATCTCTAAGGAGATGTTTGATTTTGACTTTGACTTTATCTTGCGGTGGCATAAGATAGTATCATAAGTTTGGAAAGGAATTTAGCCGGCAGAGGAGTATGATTGGCTACCGCGATGGCCAAATATTATTATAAAAGTCCTAGTCTGCCGGCTAAACTCCTTCCTAAACTTATGATACTATCTTATACCACCGCACGATCTGCGTGGAGATAAGTCCTGCGGAGCTTTTATTATCATGTTTCTCAAAGGAAAAACATATTATGTTTGCTGGTGTGTTCTTTCTCTGCTTCTTCTACCTTCTTTTCTTCTTCACCTGTCAAGAACCAAGCAGAGCTTAGAACTGCCGGTAAAATAATACTATTAGCCGTTATATGTACAGTGAATATGAACAAAACGTTAGCTGTTAGAGTTACTAAGTTAGAACAAATATTAAGTGGTCATTTTTACAGCGCTTCAAAATCGAGTCTTATGGTATACAGTATTGTGTGCAGTAGCTTGACAAAAGGTAAATTTCTGGGAGGGAAGTATCCTGCATTTTCTCGAAAATGTTACCTTTCTAGTTCTTGATTGCCTCACTCTTTTTGAACACTCTGACTGATAGGAGTGTCTTTTCCTACAAAACTATTATAAAAGTTTTAGACCATGTGGTATATACAGCAATCAATATGTACATATAACGTTATATATATCTAGAGTGGCAGTAAAGGAAAGTATTGACTTTCCATCTCCTCTCTCCTTTACAATAAAGTCTATTTCTGGCTCTTGCCTCTAGCATACGTTAACTTGGCGAGGGACCAAACCAGTTTAAGTCAGTTTAAGAGGTTTTTATATACTAACTGTGAATATTAAATATGCAAAAGAGATCTAGCTGAAGAACAGGTTTGTCTTAACTATGAATGAATGTACAAAAAGGGGGAAGGCAAATCTTTAGTTGTCCAAAGGAAACAACGTTAAGACATGTTAAGACTATGTCGATACTTGTAATTGATCGATGAGTTAGTTAAATGAGACTATAAGAAAATGTCTTTGAATAGCAAACAATCACCATGGAAGCTCATCTGGTACTAATCATATATAGCACTATACTAGACTATCTTCCAACACTATTATATAATGCATACACGGATCAAATTTTCGACAACCACTGTCGCCTTCTTCAAGATCAATACTGATGACCAATCACTCCAGAACGTAAACTCGCGAGAGTTACGGACACGTGATCTTATTGACACGTGATCGTACTGAGTTCACTTGAGTTCAGTAATCTATATATACATGTGTATGACATTGACCTTCAGATGTATACCGCACACCGTGTAATGAGGAGTACTGGAGCCTGTCCAAGTTAATAATGCACTTGTCCCTCAGAGTTCGGTACTCTATCATCCCGTCCTGAGGCTGGGGGATTACCTGTGTGTTCTGTACCGTCCCAGGCCGTGATGTGATGGATGTTCCCGGATCATGGGACTGTGCGCTCATTCCACAAATACTGCCCCACAGTACGACTGATAGCTGAGGCATGGGGAAATTACATATGTGTTTCCGATTATGTTCTGAAAAACTAGTTAAGGTCCTGATTCTTTTTATTTCCTTTGTGTCTCTCTTTCAACATTTTCTTCTCAGTTTCTTTCTCTTTCTTTGTTTTCCTTCCTCCTTTCTTCTTAGTTTCTTTATCTTTATTTCTTGCTTCTCTCTCTGTCTCTGTCTTTCTCTCATTTTTTTTTCTTTCATATACTGGCAACTATTGAAAGAATTCATCAGTTAACAGAGTATGAGATGTAGATATCCTGCTTTGAACTTAGTTACTAAGATGTCAAATCTAAGAATTCAAATCTCTTACCAGCGACCGACCAGAAGAGATGCTATGGCCGACAGCTTTTGGCTATGGTCGGTACGGTAACGGAAAACACAGTATCTATTTTCCAAGGCTACATCTGATGTACCGATGTGCATGACGAGGGTAGATTGGACGGGCACAAGTCCCATTCCTTTCTCTCGCACACACACATCAGCCAGCCTGTGGTGTAGGGTCGGGGTTGATCAAGCAGAAAACCATATGGTACGACCACGGATGGCTTCCCACGACATTCGTTATGATTTAGCGGTGCTTTAACGGTGCAATTTGAGGGAAGATGCGACGTTTGGTCTCTGGTTGCCCAGATTATCACCAATGCGTCATCGTTTATATACAAAGGTGTACTAATGAAATGGTTATTTGTACTACTTGTAGACCAATAAAATTAGATTTGACTAGAATTACACAGCATATTTCAAATTTCCAGGTTATCATCAAGTTTTGGCATGCACTCAAAATTTGAATAAGAAAAGTCGGAAAGGCACAGAGAATATGTTCGTGACTTAATCGGGGAGAAGAGTTTCAAGTGTCGAACGCAACCAAATGTAGTCTGCATTTTGTATTTTGTTTATTTGATCACACTTCAAAACAACAACAACAAGCACATTTGAGTGAATTATTATGATACATGAATAGTGCAAGGTAGGCCAAAAGCATAGAGCTTATCAGAAGGCCTTCCTGTATTATTTCATTTTGAATTCAACCTAACCTAAATAAGTATGGATATTAATTAAAGGAAACAACGGAATGAAAAACATATTACACAAAATGATTAAACGTAACTTAAGAAATAATAAATGGATATGAGTATAAATTGAAAGCTAACGTTGCCAGAAGTAAACAAGGAAGTATACAAATTATACAAAAGAAATAAGTATGGATAATGCATTGTAAAAACTCTTAATTCATTAAATTTGTGGACAAGTTGCTTAGAGCGAATGAATGACTGTGACTAAATGTACGAAAGCCCGAAGAGACATTACGAGAAAGCTTCTCCCATTTCCATGGCTTCGCTGAACCATTTGGAGCGTTGTGCCGAGACTCGCATCGAGTTTTCGTACATGTGAGAATTAAGAAAGCAACGTTGATAATCTTCCCAAACAACCCGGACTTGTACAGTAGTTTAGCAAAAGGGTACGGTGTTCAAATCAAAGGCCACCTTTACCATTGTCGAGAAATCTCTTTAACAAGACACGAGGACTCCAATAATGGCCAATCAGTCATCCGACCTCATTTTCACAAATTAACGCTGAATCTTTGCAATTTCTGCTGTGATTACCCTTATAGTCATCAGGTCACAACTGATGAGCAACAGAAACATCAAAGCAATGTTTCCTCAGGCAATTCTCTCTAAGACAAGGTTTGAGCTTAAATCAATAGACTTTAACCTGAGATAAATGATGCATGGATGCGGTGGTGGTACTCATGAGTCGGGGGTCATGGGGTTATACGGGTAGCTGACAAAGTCAAATTACACGTTAGAAAAGCATGTATGTAATTTCTGTCATATAACACCTACATAATGTTCATATCACTGTATGCAGGTGTTGATATCAATACATGGATGAGCATGTTTCAATAGCTCGGTTTTCTGGCTAGAAATAGAACGTTGATATTGACGTGTGTAATATGTATATGTTTCTCTCCCTCTCTCTCTCCGTCTCTCTCTTTTTCTCATCCTCTCCCCGTCTCTCTCACTTCCTCTCTGTCTCTATCCCTTTCTCCTGCTCACTTTTACTCACTCTCTCCCGTCCTCTTCATCCCCGTCTCTCCCTCTCTCCTAGGCCTGTTGTCTTTTTTTTCAATCTCTCCCTGTCCCCTCTCTCTTCCTCTCTGTCTCTCTCACTCTCTCCTCTTCACTCTTTTTCTCACCTTCTCCCTGTCCCTAACTGTCTCTCCCGCTCACTTTTTCTTACTCCTTTCCTATCCCTATCTCCCCTCCTCTCTTTTTCTCCCCCTCTTTTTCTCAATATATCCTTGCTAGCTGTCCCTATCTCTTTCTCTCTCTTCCTTTCTCCCCCATCAGTTCTAAGTACTTCATCTTAAAGCTGAACTAAACTGCACCGTTCTTGACTTTGAACATGTTCTTTATGTATCCTTTACGTGTATTTCCCAGCAAAGTAAACACTGAGGTCGATAGCCCTATATATTTTACTCCTAGTAAAAAGGGCCGAGCAGCACCGTTTAGCAAGACCTGACCCCACAAACAATACATTCTGACCCTTTCTTTCAGATAGAACAAACCGGGGCGTCTTTCTGCATCTGAATCACGAAGCCATCAAAGCTTTAAGGAGCTTGAGTACTTTGCGGTGGCGGGTTTAATCTATAGGCATCCGTACAGGGAAGCTTCAGACATCCCTACGGAGGCAAAGTGCAGTCTTTGAAGTTCAATCCATGCCGCGGTCAGTCGCTACAACCTGAGGCACTGGAAAATGAAAGTTGTGTTCCAAATGTCCTCCTGGCGAAATTAGCGTCGGTTGATTTTTTTTCTATTATTTCCTTTAATTCTACAGGTATTTTTTTTTTACATTTAGGACGAAGTGATCCAACAAGTACAGTTAAGCACTGTAAAAAAGAATGCATCATGGCATTGTCAATTGCATGTATATCACATTGTATTTATACAAGCACATTCATAATGAACTGAACGAAAAGGTACTTAATGTTGACTACGCGTCAACTATTCTTAAATTTTATCTAAATCCGGGAAGTCTGTTTTGAATGAAATTGGATGTCAGAAAGCTTTGGTCGACAGGTTTTTGTCAGAAAATGACGGGTAACCAGTAGCTCAGCATTTTTTCCTTTGCCTTGGCATGAATTATACAGTCCGTGCAGCCCTTCCACTCAATGAGACGTGAGCTAAAGGAAATGACATTTTGACCCAGGTAGATCCGGCCATTTGGAAGAATAGTAAAACTTTAATGCAATGTCTATTCACAAATCGTGACAAAATTAGTCGGTCGTTACAACATCGTTCCATTACCAGACCATTGTACTAACCTTTATAGTGTTTTGGAGTGGCGTAGTAAAAAGGACATATAATTACTCTCAAAGGGCCTGTTAGCAAAGCATACTGCCTACAAACTGTTAAAACATGGCGTTTTATTTGTGTTTTCAGATAAAGACGTTGAGTAGACAAGGTATTTAACTGCAAAAACGTATTTTATGGGGATAATGCTCATCTTTGCTGACAGTTTTTGCTAGATAGTTGCGGTCAATGGCCATTACCAGTAGTAAACCTGAAACGTTAATGTATATATCTGTAGAATGGTGTATTAACCTGCCGTCAAAATTACATGTTCATGACTTAATGTATCCAGAAAACAGTAAATCCATATAAAGCATTTCTACTAGACCCGACCAAACTTGGATTTCTGTGACATTTGATATCATAAGTTGAATATGATGCAAGATGAACACGTTTTGTTAAACGGAAAAAAAGTTATTTCTTAGAAATCATCCGTAGCTATGAAACTCATCAAGCGATCTGTGAAATCTTATGGTCTCTTAACAACGGTTGCAGTGTGCGTGGTGACTGTGGTCGCAGTCTCTGAACGGGGATGAAAGGGATACAAAAACGCTGCACTGTAGCATAACAATGTAGGATGTATTGGGGTCATACTAAACACGAAAGGTCAGGTTATATTCAGATATGGATGACAGTGCGCACAGGTCATCTGTAAAAGGCAATCGAAAATATCCTTGGTCCTTTTTCATAAATGGCGTTTGTGCGCTTTACATGGCAAATCATTTCTTGCTGGTGACGACACCCAGCTAGAAATATTTCAACTTTAGGAGCAAAACAAAGTACCGTTTTTTAGCCGAAGATTGGTGCTCTGTCACTTAATTTATGGAAAGATAGTACATAGTTTATGTGTGGTGATCTACTAGGTCTTAGTGGTTTGCAGTCTTAGTCTTCATCTAGGAAACATTTTGACATGTCTGTGGTTGGAATTCCAATGTATCACTATAGAATGCAGTGATTAGCTGAAACCAGGGACATATGAACCAATAGTGTAAATGACGTGCCAGACCCTATATGTTGATCTATTCATACCTATAGACATCCATATATGTGTGTTTAGTTGAACTGTAAGAAGTTCTTATACCGTACGGTAGATCTTACGACAGTCGCTGTACTTTTGTCGGGTCAATAAAGATTTTTTTTTTTTTGCAATCCGCAATATTCCACATACTGTTCGTGTAACGATATATTGTTTGCTCACCAAATCACAGCGATCAATCTTCCTGACATCGTATGGAAGTAGAAGTTTAGTCAGGATTACTTCGCAATTGACAAACCTCCGGTTGAATCTGGGCTGCGTCGTTTGCCTCATTAATCTTTGCACTTTTATCCTTCTTTCATCCCCACCTTCCCTTTAAATGATGAGCTACGATTCCCGTGTGGTTTATTACATAATGGGCCTTGGTACGGGGGTTTACTATTGGGACCACGCTCGTAAAAAACCTAACTACCCCCAGCAATTGTGCTCACTTCATTCAGCAACCATATAGCCTGGATTTATCGTAGCCCTAACAATAGACTCAAAGGGAAGCCATCTAAAACCGCCTGAAATTGTTACAGATGAGCACTAAAGATCCAATTATTGGAGCAATAAAAGCACCATAGGGTGAATGTACGCCGTTATCAAGTAAGAGATTGGAGTCCTGTTGTGAGTTGATGCAAATTATGATCAAGTCTACATTTTGAATTCCTACCAGTTCTCGCAACAATTGTGATTAAACTGTACACCTATAGAGCTGTTTTCTACCGCAAAACTATTTCACGTACGTCACTGTGATTTTTCAGCCAAATTACTTGAAATTTGGTACCTGGATATGTAGGTTAGAAACATGTGGTAATATCTCGTCGTTGTCTCGTTTTCATACAGGGCGCTAAATAACGCAGCGGTATTTTTTTCTATACTATTTGATGTACCTTTCCATGAAATTTCTGCCAAATGAATTGACATTTGGTATCTGAGTTAGAAATATGTGCTTAGACATCAATTTCCATTGTTTGGATCTCTCGTCTTTGTCGTTTGACGCTTTCATACAGGGCGCTAACGCAGCGGTATTTTTTCTATCTCAAAGCTATAAGATGTATCTTTCCATGAAAGTTTAGCAAAATGACTTGAAATTGGTACCTGAGTAGGTTACAAACACGCATTTGTCTCAATTGTTTGAATATCTCGTCTTTGTGGTTTGACGTTTTCACACAGTGCGCTAACACAGCAGTCTGTTCTGAAATGATCTAAAATGGTACATAAACGTTTCAACCTCCGAATGTGATCATAAACCACACCACAACCATCGCTGCAGCGCACTTTGTACAGCCATTCCGACACCCAGCTATAATAGTTCATGTTCTTTGCGATCTTTTGGGGCATGGCGACTGAATGTTAATTTGAGTTCTCCCGCATTGCCCGGTCGGGATCTGGTTAGCGGCGATGTACTGTGCCCGGTGGGATAGAGTAAACCTCGACAAAATGATTACGGATGTAGTATTTCCCGTCGTTATCTTTCATGGCCCATCAACGGTTATTCTAACAAAATGGGTTCGGGCATGTTTTTGTATGGGAAATGCCTAAATGGATGTTGGAATTTATTCGTTTGAAAGCTATTACGACCATTACATTGCTAATCGATAAGGCCCCCTTTCCACTAGACGGGCTGCGCTCTCACTGCGACCTAAATAGGATATGTGTAACCTTCACTTTCACACTTGGTATATTACACAAAACGTAAAAGTGTGACTGAGAATGCAACAAAACACAGAAACTGTAAAAAGATTCGTTTCTTTTCTATACAATTCGTTGATCGATACGTCAAATTTTAGGTCGCAGAGAGAGTTTGGCGAGAGCGCATTCCTAGTGGCAAGGGGGTATAAGCTAAATGTATCAAGGAAAGTTCTTCATTCGTAACAGTATTTGTAAGGGCCGATCGGGATGTTTTGGTGACCGTCTGTCACCTACTTTCAACTGGTCAAGAAACGTCAACTTAAGAAAATACTGTATGTGCTTAAGCTTGTGACTAAAGACCTCTGTTACCTATTTACCAAGCTGATGAAAATAATCACATTTGAGCTAAATATTCTTGTTACATGTCTTCAATAGATGAGATATTAATTGTTATAAATGTAAAGATTGATGATAATGTAAAACAGAAGCTCTCTCGCGGTTCCCACACTATTCTTGATAAACATGTGCACATTAATGGGGGAAAAGGTAGGATTCTTTAACGGTGAAGATGGCTGTCACTCATTAGCGATACTGACAGTAGACATGATCATAGTAATGACTTATAGTATCGTTATGTTGTCAAGCGTAAGGAACCTGCGTAATAAGCAATTAGAGCACTGTAGTCGAACAGCTCTTTGACTCTGTTACGCAGACATTTACCAACCTAATCACAGAAAGGCAAATACAAAAATAGTTATAAGATATGAAACGTTATAAATCTAACGATTGATGATTAAAACAAAAGCTCTGTCGGTTCCCACACTATCTCTAACAGGGGGAAGAAAAAAAAGTATGATTCTTAAGACGAATGTTGTTCGTTAGTGATACCGACAGTGAGTACGATCACAGTCACGACGTTATCGTTATATTGTCAAGGAGCCTGTTTAATGAGCCATGGCAATTAGAGCACTGTAGTCGAACAGTTCTTTGACTTTGTTACGCATCCGTTTACCAACCCATGAAAATAATCACAGATAAGCAAATACGCAAATAATATCGTTACATGTCTTTAACAGATGAGATATGAAACATTATAAATCTATAGATTGATGATAGTGTAAAACATAAGCTCTCTCTCGGTTCGCACACCGTCTTTGATAAACAGGTGCACATTAAAAGGGAATAAAATGATATGACGGTAGGATTCTTTAGGTAAAAAAGGATCTCGGTCGTTATACCCCCTTCACATTAGCACGCCTCCGGCCATTCGCACGGATTT
>NC_049997.1:8946976-9008746 GCF_000003815.2 Branchiostoma floridae
GACGCGAAGGGGGAAATCAGCCATTTCTTCATCGGCATCAGGGTCATGCCTCCTCGTAAATTAGAGCTCGCAGACTCGTCGTCCGATCGAATCGCGCCTAATGTGAAGGGGGTATTAGTGATACTGACAGTAGAGACGATCATAGTCACGACTTTATCTTTATGCTTTTAAGGACCCCGCCTAATAAGCCGTAGCAATTAGAGCACTGCAGTCGCACAGCTGCAAGCATAATAAACATGCTCATTAGGAACAGTTTGAATCCAGGGTGTTTATCTTAGACTACTACCCGCGGTTCGTCTTGTCATAGTTGATAAAAGTGGTTCATTTCCAGTGCTTTAGCCTGGGGTGTAGGGATAAATGAGGTGACATATTCCATGGGAAGATCTGAAACAATCTGGGGAACGATTTGTCAATGTCAACATGCTGTCATATCCACTATAGACCTCTGAACAGAAAAAAGAAGCGCCTTTTGACTGATTTTTTGCTAAAAAGTGGAATCGATTACTAAACCTTTGATGTTCGTTGACTCATATAATCACTAGTCTACATCAATATTGTTGTCAATCAAATGAAATTTAATATTGTTATGTTATGTTAAGAATCCTTCGTTAGAATCACTCCTATATGTTTGTGGTAGAGACCACCAGTTCCAATACAATATCTATCAAAAAGAGAGAGAAGAAATCCGAGAAAAAAATTGAGAAATGTCGTCTGTATTATACACTTAATAACCATTAAAATAAGAGAAAGAATAACGGCATATAGACACAAGAATTTCTGGTAATCACCGTTTTCCTACTTATATAGTTACACACATTTTTTGCCTATGCTTTCACATTCGGAGCCGACTTTTGCATCTTCCGTGTTCAAAGTACAGACACAGATTTGCCGAAAGTACCATGTCTTCGTGAGCACCGGTTGATTGGCCCCCTGCTGTAGTGACTTATGTATGTTTGACCCCAGGACTTAAAAACGGAGATGGGTGCCGGACCTACGCATCACAATGTCATGCATGGCAACTTTAGCTTTAGCTTTAGCTTAGTATATGGGATTGGCAGCGCGCCATGTAGGTTCGCGGTGCAAAACTAATACTAATAGGCAGCCAACAGGGCACGCTCGGGGAGATACTTCACCACCAGGTTCATCGATCAGGTTACATGAAAGATGGACCCTGTCGGAGCTTTCGGACCACGCAAGTGTTTTCTAACTATCCAACTTCACAATCAATGTCAAGAAAACTGCCCCGGGCATATCGAGTTGTCTGGCCGGATCCTATTTATCCCAATTATCCACAGGATGTGAAGGAGTATAAAAAAAACGAGTCTTTGTTGTAAGTATCTCTTTCCATCCAAATTTGGAAGAACAAATGAGGACCGTTGGTGTACATCTTGACCACTTTTTCAAAGCTACACAGGGGTCTAAAGTGAGATATATTTATACTTTATATGTAACGGTATAGGGTACTTCTTTCATTAAAATAGTATAATATATCAATGCTGATAGGATGAGATGTATTTCATTGTCTAACGTATTTGAGGTACAAACTTGGCAGATTGTTCGTTCTAAAGGGGCGCATTTATGCCTTCCCGACTCAATTCGTAGTTTGTGGCAACTGAATTTTACTCTTGTGAAACCAAGATTAGACGATAACGTCAAAGTAACGTCAACGTAACGATGGAAGCTATATTTGATCCTAAGATAGGGCTATTCATTTTCCGTAACGGATCTTTCTGACTTTCCAAGGCTTCTGCAAAATCACGAGGGGCTTATTAAACAATCACTACATCAGAACGCCACTACAGGAACTTTGTGCTTACAAATTTGGGCCTTTGACCTTCAAAGGTGAAATGGGTCACTGCTGAATTTTTCATATAACCTGTCCTACATGTATCTCTATAGTTGGCAAAAATCCAGAAAATATGCTTTTTTGAAGTATGATCTTACTGGTGGAAGACTCGACCTAACTTATGCTAAGAAGAAAGCCCAGAAAGAGTCTGACTTTCAAGCCATCTCTATGCAAGTATGGGGCATTTCGACCATAAATTGAGTTTTGGAACTATGGCGACCGATATCGGTCAACTGGTGTCGGCAAATTACGTGGAATCAGCTCGTGTTTGTAAAAAATTCAAAAGAGATATAGGGGTGACCTGTGACTAAAATGTTACAGATAGCTATCTCTTTATATTTTCAAACTTCTCGTTTTGACTTTAAACTATCAAAGTGTCAACTGAAAAGTTTCCCGTCTTTTCAATTTATAACGATTTACTCTGGTGTGCCCAATAGTATCCAATAGCAGCAGCTTGAAGATAATACAGGCAGGTCCGCCATATGGCACAGGCATTTCTGGTCAAATTTGCTTTCAAATTGCGAACAGTTCTGCTGCCAAGTAGTATATATCTGTACGGCCCAGCCAGCGATAACGGACCTTTCCAAAGTCTAACGGCTTTGTGTGTGGTCACCAATAAGCCAAGCTTTGAGCCAGAGAAAGATAAATGGTCTCATAACGACAAGAATCACTTTCTGCTGTACGCTTTTGGCACCCGTGTATACTCCTATGCGTCAGTATGTCTAGCACGTAATATAAATGTGAACACTATTGAGAATTCTACATCGCGTCCGTGTATCAAAATTTATGGAAATCCTTTTGCAGCAAATTGAAACCGTGATCTTGAGAAAGTCATGCCGGCTAGACAGTGAAACAATTAATCACACTGGTCCCGTCTGAGAGGGCTCTTTCTTCCACACTAGACGGATTTCTTGCATTTTGAATATTTGTGCAATGTCTTATTTATTGTATGAGTCTTGACAGATGAGGCGAATTACTATGGATGGAAGATTTTTCGACGGATATTTAGAATAAAGATTCTCATTGACCAGGAACTGGTGATATATTGCATTTGGCAATAGTTGCGAAACAGTTCAAAGATAGATCGAATACAAAGATTTCTGTAGACTTAAGCATACATGCCAAATCTATATGAATGGTGGAACATGTTCTTCAGGCGACTAACAGATTATTTGATTTCTCGCCTAATATGTCACTCTCACAGGCAGAAAGCAGCTACATTCATCATTTGAGACAATCAAATCTACTTTGTTCCAAAGATTGCAATGCGTTAATGATACAAACTAAATATGTTGCCGGTCGATCACACTGAATATCTTTACAGCATCTCAAATGAATAATGCTTTCATTTTCCGTATCATTAGTAACTTGTTATGACATTTCTCCTACCAACACGTGACCTTTATATTGTGACAATTTTAACATCATTCACCTATTTATCAAAGCTTGAATATGAAACTCCATGCGTCCGAGACATAACTTCTCATAACGGATGTCAGATACGTTAAATATACACACTAGATCACACTACATGTACAGACACACAGAAACGTCTCATGGTTGAGATTACATGTCGGTGGGAACGATTCCAGTTCATGCAGTGTTGACAGCATCGTCCATCAGTATCCCTGAAGGCCAAATCTTATTCACTCACGATATTGCTCTGGTTGTACTCAATGAATCATCATTACTAGTGTTGATATACTACAAGCTTGTGGTTGCAGTCTGAAAACCGCCATAGAAAATCCATAGCATTCATACTGGCAGTTTTCTTGCAGGCACACATTGACTAAATAATCTTACAAAAGCCAAATACATTTTCCACTGACAAAGTTTTGCCGATATCAATGTTTACAACTTGCTTAAGTAACAACTCTCAGTCTTCATGGCTACCTTGTTCCCACAACGACCTGGGGGCCAAGGGACTAGGTGAATAAGTCTTGGTCAAACTTATTGCAGTGTGGCGAAACTATCGATGTAACATAACATTTCTAACATAGGGAATGAAGCTTTAAAGGTGGCAACAACCTGAAGAGAAGCTTTCAGAAGGCATCCGCCATCTTTCTTCAGCTCTTAATAGGTTGTCGTGTGCCCTGGGAGTCAAAAGTTACACGTAAAGAAAATTGTGTCGTAACTTTTGTACGCGCATTTTCAGCTTAAGAATTCTTGCTTTTTACAGCTTCTTGTTAGCTAACCACTCCCGATTCTCATGCCTCTCACTCTATAGCATGAACTGCATGAAAAATTAGCCATTGATCAGTATCACGCTTTCCTAAAAGACAGGCGGCGATTCAAAGCCAAACCTCAACGTCTCTGGCGTTGCTAATCTGTAGATGTGGAAGATGCAAGCGTTTCTGTATCAAGTGGCGTGCAATACGTGAGCTAATTGTAACCCAAGGTCGTTTTTCAGAGTGATGCAGCTGCGTTCGTGTCCTAGAAGACGTCTGGAGTCGTTGGATGAATTGCAAAAGACCTGTGCTGCAGTCATTTCATGTGTTAACGTCTCGTTAGGTTCCCCGTACTCCTTGTCATGTTTTGAATAGCAGTCTATCATACTAATGATGAAGCCACGGTACAAATGCTGCCCTATGAAAGGGGATCAACGACATTGTGTTTCACATTTTAGTTATGTTACAGAACACTGTGTGTAGTGTGTAGGCCACAGGATCAAACCTGCCTCAGAAAATACAAAGAGACGTGTGGACTACACGCGTGCTTGGCACTGCAACCTCGCAAATACCAGGTAACATATCAACGTCGACAACCCGTGGAGTAGAGCTTTAGTATGGCAGCTACGTAATCCTGCATCATTAAGCGGTTGTGTTTCGGGAGTACTGTATATTACACGGCTAAACATTACTTCGGTTACGCAAATCCTTTTGGAAGATATCAAATTTCAAACCTCCTGCTCACTGGGTGAACGACTCTGGTAATGGTGCCCGCAGGAATTCATGACTCTTACACAAATCCTTATTCTATTGATGCAGAAAAACAGAGCACGCATTTTATGTTTTTACCGCTACGTAGGCTTTATTTTCAGTGTGTCTATTTGTTATATGGTCTTCAGTATGTGTAGATATTTTGAAACACTTTCAGCAGAATAGCAGGAAGAAAATGCAGTGAGAAGATTGGAGTGACAGGAAGTATCAGTCATGTCAGGTCATAGGGCCAATGGAAGAGACTACTAATTTACAGTGGGGTTTTCATTTTGGTACGTCTGTGTTTCAGTAGTTATGTATTTCTGAAATTTTCGTCATGTCCACCGTGAAGTGACAGCTGGTGATCAATGGATACACAAATGGAATGTTATTCAAACCGTTATTTGCACGGTTATAAACTAGAGTCATACAAAATAAACGAGAACTCTAGATATATCATGAAGGCGTGAGATATTCGAACTTGTTTTTTTTCTGCAGCCCCACGATAACAAATGGTCACGGAGTCTCCTGTCAGTACGGATTAAGTTGGAGAAGACTTTATCTCGCTAAGCGCGACGGTGGGCGCTCGTGATTGGTCATGTCATGCAGATAGAAAGAAATCAGTTTGCTTCTACGCTCACTGGATAGTCTACAAAGCAATCCTCTACTGGTCAGAATCAATGGCGGCACGGACACAAAGAACTGATAAAGAAACCCTCTTTACAAACGCTAAAAAAACAAGCTCGAAGATGCGTGTGATCCTTCTCATGAACTAATTTAGGCGAAATGAAAGACTTGAATGATCTTACGAAGGCATAGTTGACAGAAGTATCGTAGCTGTTTGAATCTATGACATTAATGAAATAAAGTTTTAATGGAATTGCGATTCTAATGCCCGTTTTTTTGCTTAAGAGAATACCATTCGTGTAAAGTTAGGGTAACATCAATATTAATATGTACTTAAATATCCTATTTCTCACAGGTGACAGGTATGACACTACCACAGACGGTAAGAAGTTTATAAGCCCAAGACTGATCCATAAAGCGGATGGCGATGCGCAGGGTCATCTGTGATGCTACAACGCTCATCAGGACTATTCAGTATAATCCGCTACTGAAGAATATGAGGCATATAAATATACTGTATTCATGGAGAATATTACACAGTTTAGATAGTAGAAACTTGGATGAAAGATTAACATTTTCAGGATATTAAGATTGATTCCCGTCCTTTCTGTTTGCAAAATTGATTTGATATTTCAACGATTCTTTTCACGTATAGAAGATGTAGAAGACTAGACTTCACGAAAGTCACTGTACTTTTTGGTGTATAGATAAATATTAACTGTTATATATATATTACTTAACAAACATTATATTTACGTATTAGTTCAGGTTTTGCCTCTACCTATCATGTGTCTCCCATCGCTGTTTACTTTGCCATTAGAGCTGTTCTAGTTTTCGATTTTGCCTTACACCAGATTCAGATAGAACAAGAAGGCAATGCTGAACACATGCGTTCGTGCGTTTCCCTCAATCGACATCTGAGCTGTGTCCCCAAAAGTAGGAAGATGGTCATAGATAACACGACGGGAGACACTACAAAGACTAAAAGCATCTGTGCATCAGATAAAGTATGGCCTCAGACAGTAATTACTCCTGGATCTCTGTAGACCACATCGCTGAGGCAAAAGGGTATCCTTGGTCATTGCTATCTCCATTAAGCTGTCCAGCACGGCTGAAACTATGTATGGTTTGGGTACCACAACGGCACCGGGGCCATGTCCATTACATCCCCATTTCAGTACCAAGGACGGCGACTTGCTGCTACCGAGCCATTTGAAAGATGCAGAAAGCTAAACGAATTTAATAGAAAAAGACGTAACTTTTACGTCATTACCTGCACGCTTTGTATGATTTGTTGTCTTGCCTTTCCAACCATTACTACGATTTGCTTAAGTTCCGATTCTGAAGTCAAGAATTACAGTTCACGGAAATCCACAGCAAGGCAGCAACGATAATGCCGTGTAGGGAAATTGCGGCCTTGAAAAATGCTGCTTGCTTGGAGCTACATCGGGACCACTTATACGTAGTTTGTTTGCTCAGCACCATAGATGGTATCTGCTTGGGGCTTGTAGACATGGGTGATTTCTTATCGTGGTTGTTGTTGTCGCATCGACCCATTACTGGCTTAAGAGGGCCATCTTCAGTAACAGTCCTGGCCAGTTCTTGCTCTTTGAGATTGTGGAATTTGATGGTTTTCTGTCGGCCAATACTTGTAATTGTGGTGCAGTTGTGAAGATTTCGCCGGTACATATGCCTGACTGACGTCAGAGCATTCAGATATCAGGATATTCTTATATAGATCCACTCAAAAGTTGGACCGTGTCCAATCAGTTGAACGCCACTGATGATTATTGTTTTCTTAGATACAAGGATACGTTCTCCAGGTAATGCTCCTGGTAATGCTTATTAGGCCACATTTCCAAATCTGAACCCTTCTGGGCAGCTTTCGGGAACGGAAAGAATCATATAAAAGACAGCAAAATACACAGTACGTAAAAAGAATAGTCATGAGCCTCATTGGTGTATATTTCTAGGTATAAATTTTTATTTTTCGTCTCCATAAAGTAAAATAGCACGTGCACGGCCAGGTCATGGTTTTGAAATGTGACCTAAGCACAACCTTGAAGATATCATGCCAAGAATAAACTGTTAGTGTGCAATTCTTTTTCAACATGAAAAATACTTTCTAGGGTTTACTTTGAAGCCCTTTCTCTGAGTTCGTTTGCGATAGTTTCAAGTTCTGATTGCGTTTCACTTTCCACTCACGGACGTCTTCTTATCGATCATCTGAGACGGTGAACCCAATGAGCCACTGAACTTCACTTTCACTTACTTCAGATGGGATTCCTGGCATTCTTAGGAAGACTGCAATGAAGAAATTCTTGATAAGACACGCGAAAACCGCGTACTGAATTATGTAGAAGCAACCTGAACTTTTTCATCAGAGAACTTCAAAAGAAAGAACTTCAAAGTCCTTCAAAGTCTTTTAAATTGCTCACCAATAACGCTAATTACTAGAATTTTGGAGTACATTCAGCCGTGGTTAGTATCATTCAATGGAAAAAAACGTTTGTACACAATATGAATCCTTTTAATCATACACCATTTCAATGAACATCGAACTTTGCACACCATACATGTACTTGATTTTTTCTGTCATGTGACTGCGATGGTGATTGACTATCATTGTGTCTAGAACCAGTACTTATTATTTTTAAAGGGTTTAATAGTATAACCCTTTTTTTTTACTTCCGATACAAATCGGTTTGCGGGTTTGTATTATCCACTTCATCATTACAGTTTATGGCGTTGGTATTAGAAGAATGGCTATGATGATTTTTGCATATACAATACAGTGTTATCCATCATCAGAGCCACAAGATTTTGATGGCTGTTGACAAGACCATGTACTAGATTGGAGTAGCATTTGACTTATCTACTTCAAAGATCGTATTACAGAGTTAAACAGAGATGTTCTGAAACATGTTTGTAAAATTCATATCTATTTTACAAGCGATAAGCCTTTAAATCATGTGTAGTTTTTTTTAACAAATCCAGATTACTTGGCAACCTCAATCAACATGCTTTATTGTAGGTTGTGTGTTTGATGCGTTTTATTATATTCTTTACAGTATATGGATGACTACATCAACTGTAAGTACTCTCAATTGATAACGTGATATACTTCGCCCTGTATATTCTTCAGTTCATCTTCCTCCCAATAATCAGTAGACACTCCCTTGATGCCATCCGCTTGATGATGTGCGTCTACGGATCATAGTACCATGTTAAGAAGAGAGCCATCAAGACAATGCCTTCGATACTTAAGTGTTCCAATAGATTTACTAAGAAGAAGAATTGGATAAAATGGGACGTCGCGCCAAACGACCCTGTTGCGTGAGACACAGGAGTGAATCACATTTTTTCCTGTTATTGAGGAAAGACTCTCATGTGGTAGATATGGTACAATGACCCTGTGACTACAGCATCTGGTGTTATAGCTGGCAACTTCAATCAAAGAAGAAATGATGCTCGTTCGCCTTTAACGATGATTCTATTCTAATAACTGTAATATGCCGTTAAGACCGAAATTTTGTTTGCACATTGTTCCCGCGCCCGCTACAATGGCGGGTAAACGACCCTGCTCGCATCAAACCCTTGGTGTTGTGAGTGACTTCACAGCAAAACTAATCTAAGAAAAAATCAAAGATGCTGTACCAGCTCCATGTAGTTTTTTTTATTTCATTGTATTTTTCTCTATCATCTCCAAACAAACTCGTTTAAGAAACTGTAGATGGAAATTAAAACAAGGACTTCTTGACAGCAAATAGGAACATCTTTGGACCCAGGCGATCACACAACGACAGGAACAAACACACAGACCAAAAACAATACCTTTATTTTTCCTACCGGAAAAAAAAGAGTTTTACACTTTCTGGAATCCTAGCTGGACAATAGGACGCGAAATCCGACGTGGAAATGCTCCTTTTCACAAAGCTTAAATGTTACCGAAGATCAGCTCGCAACAAACATACATTTAGCAGGAAACTGAAGATGGGAATTTGGAAAAAAATATTAACAATCACTTCCTGCTGACCTATTGAAACATCTTTGAACCCAGGCCAAGCCAATCTTTGCACCATGTCAGTCTCCGATTAATTACGCCATCATCAAACAACGAGACAAACAAGCAGACATACCTAAAACAATACCTCCATCTTAACATAGGTAACAAGTTCCCGAGATGCATTCCTCGCATGCCACTTTCTCTTCTTCGATCTTAGATCTTATCGTCTAATCTCTTTACTCCCTCTATACCAGGTTGGCAACAAGAAAGGCGTTACGTTTGAAGGAATCCCACATTTATTGACTGTGACTGATTCTACATAATCCGTCCTTGGGGTTTTGTTAGGTTCTAAAACACAGGACTTAACAAGAATATACAGCACAATATATTGAGGATAAAGTGTTGAAAGCCTTATGCACACAGCGTGCGTGTTTTTGATTGTTGTTATAGCATGATGTATTGATTGGTACCAGCGAGGATTATAACGGTGGGGAAAGTAGGACTGTATAAAGAGATAGGGAGGATGGGCCGACGCAATACAATGATGGTATGTCATCTATAAAACATGTTGGGAAACGATTGTACAATATTTTCGCCACTGGAAAATGTCATAATGAATGGATGAATGAAGATCTTTATTGTACGTTTTTGTAAGCTAAGTACAGTTCAAGGTGAATAGAATACATATAGTGATTCTAAGTACAATTTGTATAGGGTGTGATACATGACTAAGACTACAAGGTCTAAAGTATACTAGGATGTACAGGATCAACTTCTTTTCGCTTCTTAAGACAGTTGTTTGTTATATCCCTTACCAGCCATCGACCTTAAAAGAGCCCAGGCCTCTAGGTTTTTTTTTTTGTTAGGGTTGGGTAACTTATAAATTTCTAGGCCCAAGCTTCATTGGTGTTGTTACGGTAGATGAGTAAGCTAGCTTCAAGGTTGAGCAAAATCGTAACAAGAGTTTAATATCCAGACTGTCAGACACGTACCACAGACAGGATTAGTAAGTGGAATGAAATTAGATATCTATGAGCGATAGCCAAATGGAAAACCTGGCAATTGCTTCATATTCAACACGTTTACTATTTGCGAACCAAGAAGGAGATGTGAACAGGTCTATGTCCTTCAAAACGGTCTTGAATTGAGATTTGCAACCCCGAAACTAATATTTACATAGGAAATGCCAGCAGGTCAGAATAAACGACGCACAAATTGTAGTTTTCTTAAGTAAACTACGACGTAGACCAGCTAAGCTGGCTAAAGAGAGACACACCCAAATGCTACTGAAGCGAGCTTTGATTGTAAAATGTACAGACACACAGTTAGTTACCAAGCAGCGTTCCTCACCAGCTTGACAATGCGCAAGATCAAGGCGAGCAATTATGCATAGATAATTCCAACCAATTTCAGTCAGACATGTCATTTGTTGCAGCTCGCTCGCAGCCTGAGTTACCGATGGAAATTGCAACAAGTGTGAATCATAATATCGTCTGACACCGTGACTGCAGTACCCGGATGTACGCATCTTTACTACGGCACGTTTTCCATTTGTCTTCATTTGTCATAACCTCTGTTAAAATGGAGGTTCTTTGGGTGTGTCTGTGTCTTTTTGTGTTTTCAGATATGATATCATAAACACGATATACCATCAGCTTAAGAACCATAGATTAAGAACCATAGATAAAGAACCCTGGTTGGATTGTAATATGTGGTGTGCTGGTAAGTCTTTAAAAGACAAATTTTGGCGTAAATTTTGGGCCCCCTGTCAGCTTTCGTTTGTACTGCAGTGGACCTTCCAGTTTTTTTTCGATCTTTTTCCTGTAGGTACGTTTCATGGTCTTGACGTTTTGGTGGCAGATAGCTCTTGTGGTCAGAAAGAAATAATGCATGTTTGGGCTCCCTAGAAGCTTGTTTTAGAACTGCAGGGGCGTTTATTTTCCAAACTTCGCCCTGCGAATTTTGACATATCCTCTACATTAACATATTTCCTTTGACGACTTCCCAAACAGGTCATCGATTAAAAGCTTTTCATCGGATTTAATGCATATCTAATTGTAAATCAATATCGCATAATGTGTAATAAATATTGCAGGAGCGCTGCTAATGACGCTTGAGGCCATCTGTAGCTATAAGATAAGAGTCCATGGCTCGAAATACTTTTACTGCATACCTGCACCGGTGCAGGTAACATTGAAAATTACCTGCACCAGACAAATTTTACCTGCATCACTCTGAATTTATGAAGTATGGATCATTACTAAAATTGTTCAGAAACCATTTTCTATATTTTGTTTTATACTTTATAGGCGGTAACAGTCAATGCAGCTAATAACAATCCACATTCACCTACACCATATGCCATTTATGTATTTAAAAAAAACAGTACATGGACCAGTGCAGGTTAGGTGTAGGTACTTACTTAGGTGCAGGTAGACAACAGAAATACATGCACAGCTCCAATTTTACTTGCACTAACCTGCATAATTTTATGCAGATGGTATTTCGAGCCCTGGTGTTGTGTTAGTGTTGTTCAAACGTTTTCTGCCATCGCCGGCACCTGTTCCGTGGATGACAATTAGAGGATATAATTGCGCTCTTGTTATCCTCTCAAAGCCCTCAATCGGAGAGTCATCAGATGATGTTTTCGCCCTCATTAATTGACATTTACTGACGCAGAAGATTTCCAGATGGTTCTGTCGTACGGAGAGTGTTTGTATGTATGTCAGAGTTCGCGTAGCAATGTGGATTTGTTGGAGCTTTTGAAAACACGCTAGCTAGGAAGGGAAGGCTAGGGGGCCTTGGTCCAAGATGGCGGCTTCCTTTGGAGTTTCCATGATTGTGGTTGGAATCTATCCTAATCCTCAACATGGATAGCCTTTGGAAGCCGAAAAACTACCACAGCACATAGAGTAGACAGGGTTTACAGTGATTTTCAGTTTATTTTTGGTTTCTGTCGACTAGATAGTGACAAATTTTCAATCATCCGGAATAAGGCATGGGCTGCCCTCCCACCCTTTGCATCTGAGTTCTCGGACATTTTTCCTTCGTTACTCGGCGCTGGAAGTTTCCTTCACCCCGGATATCAAGCCACCCCTGCTACTGTCTGCCGAGGAGTAAACCTCGTTAATAAATCCTGCTTTATTTCACGGGAAGTGGAGGTTCAAGCGGCATTCATCGACAGACTGGTGATAAAATGGCGCTGGACCTGTGACTACGCAGAGGATTGGACCTGCTCGGCGACGGTAGTTCCTGTGACAACCATCAACAAACTGAAGGTTTTTCACGCACCGAACATATCGTTCTTGAACTGGTACGACAATGGGTAGGCACACCTGCCCCAGTTAGCGGGGAACTGTGAAAAAATGACAGGAGGAGTTGCGACCCCTGGCATTTCAACTCGCAATAGAAAGAGTCAAAACATGACTAGCTTTCCCAACCTCGAAAATTCGTCATGCGGTATTGTAAAGGAAAAACTGCTCAGATGCAAGAAAACCTTGCTAGTATCAACTTTTAACACTAGAACCCTGAACTCAGCTTCCAAATTGGGTGAAACTGCTGCATTGGCAAACGAGTATAGCATTGATATTGTGTGTATACAGGAGCACAGATTATGTCATGATGATGTTATTATTCAGCACAAGGATATGGGTAATGGCTGGAAATTACTCATAAGTTCTGCAGAAAAAGGGGCAAATAATGCAACAATTAGAGGTGTTGGCTTATTACTTAGCCCGAAAGCTTATAAATGTTTAAACTCTGTAGAAAGCATTTGCCCTAGGATTATTGTTGCCAATTTTGAAGGAAATCCAGCCACTACCGTGATATCATGTTATAGCCCCACTAATGTGACAGATGAAGAAGAGGTCAGAGAGTTCTACTCGGCTCTTGCTGACACAGTAAAAGAAATTCCTAAACATAATGTTTGCATTGTGGGAGGGGACATGAATGCAAAGATAGGTCAACCAGATTCTAAAGGATCTAGTTATCATAGCGAAACTAATAGAAATGGCAAATACCTCCTAGAATTCATAAATGAATGCAACATGTTAAACCTCAGCATTAACTACACCAAGAAAAAAGGGAAACTTTGGAGTTTTTCCTATCCCAACGGTGAACGTGCCCAGATTGACTACCTTCTAATTAACAAAAAATGGAGGAACAGTGCACTTAACTGCGAAGCATATAATAGCTTTTCAAATATTAAATCTGACCATAGGATAGTAACAGCTAAATTCAGACTGAGTTTGAGAGCACCTAAACGACAATCTGAAAGGGGCACAAGATACGACTGGGGTAAACTACTAAATGACGCTGAAGTTAATGTAGCATATACAAATGAAGCCAAGAGGAAATTTGTTGAGCTTAACGACCTTGATGAGACCAAAAATGCTAACTCAATCTATGCAAATGTCATAAGAGCACACGAAGAAGCAGCAGATTTACATGTCCCAATTAAGCCAAAAGTAAGGAAGCGTGTGCCCTGGGCTTATGATAAGAACATTTTGGATAAACGGGAAGCTCTAAGGAAGGCAACTGTAGAACAAAAGAGCGAAGTTGAGATAAACAAAATGAAGGATGAGCTTGACAAAGCATATGAGCAGGAACTTGAATCTTACATAAAGCAAAAGACTACAGTGATCCAAAGTGCCCACGAAGAACATAGAGGAGCACTGGCATGGGCCACTGTAAATGAAATAACCTCGAGAAAGAAAACCAAACAAGGGATGTTAAAGGCAAAAAGCCAACAAGAGAGAGTTAATCTATGGCATGATCATTTTTCCAAACTTCTCGGTCAACCTCCCAACATTGTAAATATACCTGTTGTACCAGTTATTGATTACATATTACCAATCAACACAAGTGACTTCACTAGGGAGGAACTTATGGACTGTATCAAGACTTTTAACAATGGTAAAACCCCTGGTCTTGACAATATACCAATAGAAGTCTGGAAGACTGAAGCCCTGATTGACCCTCTACTCGAAATTTGCAATAGAACATTTCATCAGGATAGAGCAGATGTCTGGGTAAGTAGTGGAATACTTCCACTACCAAAAAAGGGTGATCTTGGCTATACAACAAACTATAGGGGAATTAGTTTGTCAGCTACAGCAGCTAAAATCTACAACAAAATGCTTTTGCTGAGGATCAGACCTCATGTGGAACCACTACTTAGAGACAACCAGAATGGCTTTAGGCCTGGTAGGTCAACCTTATCCCAAATACTAGTATTGAGAAGGCTTATTGAAGGTATTGAGGATCAAAATCTGAAAGCAGTTATAACATTTATCGACTTCAGTAAAGCTTTCGATTCCATTCACCGTCAGAAGCTAATGGAAATTTTGAGAGGGTATGGTATACCAGACATAATCGTTGAGGCTATAAATATTCTTTATGTAGATACAAAAGCTAAAGTGCTCTCACCAGACGGTGAAACAGAGTTTTTCCAAATAACCGCTGGTGTCCTACAAGGTGATACCTTAGCTCCCTTCCTTTTTATAGTGGCTCTGGATTATGCAATGAGACAGGCCACAGAGCAACCTGAGCTCACGGGTTTTGTACTTAAACCAAGAAAGAGCAGTAGACACCCAGCTGAGTTACTAACTGACACAGACTTTGCAGATGATATAGCCCTTACTTCGAACATAGTACTAGAAGCACAGTCATTGTTGCACAAGGTTGAAAATGCCTCCAAAATTGTTGGCCTGCATGCCAACGATACAAAAACTGAGTATATGGTGTTCAATCAACCTGAAGGAACCCTGATCTCAACAAAAGGTCAGGCACTTGCCTGTGTGAAAGACTTCAAGTACCTGGGTTCATGGATAAGAAACTCTAGTAAAGATGTGGATGTCAGAATTGCTCTAGCTTGGGGAGCCATGAGTAAAATGTCAGTTATATGGAAAACCGATTTAAATCCAACAACTAAAATCAGTTTCTTTAGAGCAGCAGTAGAGTCAATTCTCCTCTATGGGTCAGAATGTTGGACTCTGACAAAAGCCCTAGAGAGAAGACTCAACGGCACATATACGAGAATGCTGAGAACTGTCCTAAACATCTCATGGAGACAAAGAATTTCAAATAAAGTCCTTTACAAGGATATACCGCCGATAGCCGAAACTATTCGGCAAAGGAGACTGCGTTTTGCAGGCCACTGCTGGAGGAAAAAGGATGAAGTAGTGCACAAACTGTTACTGTGGAATCCGAACCACGGAAACAGGGGCAGGGGAAGACCGCGTAAGTCATACACTAAGCAGCTTGCAGAAGACACCGGTCTGGACCTGCAACAACTTCCCGCAGCGATGGATGACAAAGAGGGGTGGAGGAAACTGGTTATGTGGAGACTTCGAGCGAGCTCGCCGGAGTAAGTAAGTAAGTAAGGAAGGGCAATACTACAGTAAAATGGGGTATGCAACTTTCGACTTGTAAAAAAAAAGGCTTGGAAAAAATGTTGTATTTCTGATTTAGGTTCTGAATCATTACCATTCTTTTTTTTTCAATATTTTGGCGGTAGGAATCCAACAAATTTGGCAATGTAAAAAATAAAATTCATCATAACACTGGCATTTTTATTTTAGACATCATATTGTAATTGAACAGAAAAATATTTGAAAAATATGGCACTATACATTTTACATCATATCAGCTTTTCAAAGCTTTAATCTGTTAACAAGATAAAATACGGGCGTTTGATTCTATCACTCAAATGCCAGATCTAACTACTTTTCATCCTTTCTTTGACAGCAGTAGGCCGCAATAAAAGCTAGGGTTAGCAGGCCTTTACTAGGGTCAGTTGACCATAACCCAAACATTTGCAACATCTTTGCCTAGGCCGTAAATGTGAATAAGATCTCTACATAATTAACGCTGAATAGAAAAAAGGAATATGTATGAACAAAATATCATCAACAAAGGCAATCTGACACTAGATGTCCCCCAGTTCGTGTATGAATGGAACGTTTCCTGATAACTTAAGCCCTAAGGACAACTCTACATGCCTTAGTGTTTACAATATGCATTATTCACGAGGACATGCTGGTATCACCAAGAAAAGCAATCAGACTTATACCATACAGGCTTTAACCAGATAAAATCCTGGATTTTGTTGTGTACGGACGAACGTCCGTTATTGTAGTAACACCGCCTTACTACTAGTGGCAAGCTGGGACCGCAGAATTAAAGGTATCTCATTGTACTTGTGGCACCGATGCGGCATTGCGGGGTTCATTCACTGTTGCACTGTTGTGTTATTTTCGCTTTTTTTATAATCTAAATATTGCGTTATACGTAAAAGTATGACTTAAAAGACAACAAAATACACAAAACGTAATTCGTTGAGTAATCTTTAGAACCCCGCAGTGCCGCACCGGTGCTCCAAGTGCAGTGAGATGCCACCTTAACCGACCTCACAACAAATTTAAGAACTTTTTGTACAGTTTGACTGATTTCAAGGTCTTTTTAAATCACAATTTTGATTTTACATCATATTCCAATTATGAAATAATCCCCGTCAAGAGAAAAGGGCCTGAGGAGTGGTCATATGGGAAATAACGCAAACCAACAAATCGCTCGTTCCATATTCACAAATCATTTCCACAAATTTCCCAGCCTTTCGCTTCGATAGAATTCAAATTAAATGACCATCTGTTGTTACATCACAAAATGATGAGCAAATAATTGTTTTGTTCCGTCTAGTTGATCCTAGGTGCTAGTTCTGAACCGTTTCTTCCTTATCTATTATGAATTATGACAAGGATGTGCTCCAAATGTCACGCCTTTGAGCATATTTGTGAATTCATTGCTCATTTTTCCGTACCCTTTGATGTAAATGCCACATTGTAAAGTGTTTAAAGGTTCATTTGGACATGCTTTCAAAGTGGGCACCGCGTTCTAGTCAAAAAGGTTTTACAAGGAATAGTTCCCTTTCTAGAATTCTTCTTTGTGATTACTTTGATAGCACTAAAGAACTGGAAGGGCGTCTTGGTTGGAGCTGAAATGCCTTATGGAGGATGTATGCAATGTGGGTCCTATATTTGAGGAGGTGCCTTAGTTCTACCTCACATTTCCAAAACCCGGACGGGCAAATTTCGGGATGTATTTCATTTTTGCATGTATTTCTATTGTTTGTCTCCACAAACAGCCCGGCCGGGCTCTGCGTTTTATAAATGTGACGTTTAAGTCTTAGGCTGGTTTAAAGGGAAGCACAAGTAGACCCTCCTTGTATACACCGCTACAGAAACAGCAAGAAAACCCACAGACCAATTTTGTGGCTGTACGGTCATAAAGCAAAGATTGTTAAGTTCTTTCCTCCGCGTAACCTGCCATTTCTATAGTTCTTAGAGGTTCGCCTACATTCAATGCTGAAATCAATTCCAAGCTTATGTTATTCACTCAAAAGTTCATTGATCTTACTCAGCGTTTTTAGTCCTACTGTTATATTTCATGTGTAGAATTTACTGCATTTATACATCATTGAATTGTTACTTTGTACATGGGGTGGGTAGGGGTGTTTTGGGGCACACACGATGTTAGTCGATTAGTTTGTTCAATTATTGTTTCTAATGTTGTTATATCTGTATTCATGTATTCAAATGTATGTTAAGTGGTACTGTTAAAATAAGTTTTTTTTTTTAACTTGAGTGCAGTGTCACTTTGTCCTGTCTGCTTTTATGTTGAATAAAAAAAATAAATAACCTGCCATCTATCAATATTTCCTCTCCACCGTAGCCTTATCTAAAATTTAGTACCGGTAGCCCTATCCAATACCTGTCACCCTATCTATTAAGGAACCATAGATAGCCTGTACACTGCCAAAATGCTTTTTCTTGTACATCTTGTTTTGCTTCCTCACAGAAATTTTTTCTTCCAGGAAAAAAATCATTCTGTCCCCAAGAAATCTTAGAAAAATATGCTTGTCCATGGGGCAAGGAAATTTATGCTTGTCAAGATTTTGAGACAATTTTATTCTACATTTTCTTCCTGCAAGAACATTTTCTTCATATACGAATTGCCCATGGGGTAAGCAAAATAAGAAAAAAAAATCATTTTTGGTAGTGTAGGTCTCCCTATCCAATATCAATCAAAAACGGTTTACAAAAGGTCCCCTGATAGGGAACGCTAGCATAATACAGATAGTTACCTGGCTACCCTTACTTGCCTCGAAGTGTCTACCACTCCGTGTGAACTTGTGAGTACTTTACGAAAGGACGTCAGATCGATATATCTGGTGACAAAAAGAGAAGCTTTGATTTCCCCGATGGCAGGGAAGATATATCACCTCCATCGCGGTGGAAGACACCTTTATGATCAACAAATGTTTGCGGTAGAGATATAAGCCCTACAAGCAGTCAAACGACGGATCATAAAAGAGCACCTGTTGTAAAGGGGCTGGTTACATTTACCTTAAGGTGGTATCTCACTACACTTGGGGCACCGGTGCGGCGCTGCGGGGTTCGAAAGATTGCTCAACGAGTTTTAGAGATAAAGAACGAATTTTCTTACTACGTGTTGTTGTCTTCTAAGTCATACTTTACGCATTACGTAAAATCTAAACTATACAAATAAGCAAAAATAACATAACAGTGCCGCAGTGAACGAACCCCCGCAGTGCCGCGCCATTGCCCAAGCGTAGTTACAGTCATGGTACGATCGTATACTGGAGGCACTATTGGGATTGATCGTACGTATGTCGTACAACACTCAGCCGACCTGTTAACGAACTGTCATAAATCCTTGCCGGCGGTTGGTTCTGTCACAGTTTTCTTGAAAATTCTACGACATAAAAATCGGCACGACGTCCTACGGCGACTTTAACAACGCCGTAACGCAAATGCAGCACAGGAAAAATCTCAACCAAGCGCGGCGCAAGAGAAAAAGACAGACCATCAAGTCTTCTTTTATTTCAAGACGTCTTAAAAGAAATCCTTATTCACCACAGCGCGTGTACTTGCCGTATGCTTAATGCAAATACTTTGATAGAAGTTAAAGCGGCTTACCCCAAGGTTTATAGGCTGGTGCAGAGAAGCGTTAAGCCACAACTTGATAGCGTTAAAATTTTATGAAGGCTGGCAGAGGGGACAGCGATGTTGACCCTGTGATGCACATCGCTACGGGTG
The DNA here is from genome assembly GCF_000003815.2 of Branchiostoma floridae. Classification (NCBI taxonomy): domain Eukaryota; kingdom Metazoa; phylum Chordata; class Leptocardii; order Amphioxiformes; family Branchiostomatidae; genus Branchiostoma; species Branchiostoma floridae. The sequence goes on from NC_049997.1 coordinate 8,966,492, forward strand.
GGACCAGGCATGGCATTCCCCTCACTTCTATAATTGACAGCTTGTGGCAATGGTGTACGTAGCCTGGATGGCAGACTGAGTCCAGGGTTCTACACAGCCCAGTTCGTCGGCTCTAGAGCAACATGCCCCCAAGCAAATTTTACATAAGCCCCCCTGAAGGGGTCGGTATATCCTTGCACGCGGTCTGGCTTCCAGTGTATGGCATTAGGTCTTATTCTCCAAGCAGGGGTTAGGCTCCGGCGTTTTTTTGACGTTCTTAGGCATTTTTATTGGGCTTTCCATTTTGTAGTTTTATTGATGTCTCATAAAAAACAGCCGGAGCCTGACCTCTGCTTGGAGTGTACCAAGGGCTAAGTACAATTGTTGCCTGTTCGTGTTTTGAGCAATTTAAGATCATCACATAATGAAGAGAAAAAAATCTCTTACCGTCTATTTCGTACGGAACTGGTCGTTCGTTGCGGCTGGGGTACTCCCCAAACCGCCGGGAAGGCCCGTCCATCCTGCCTTCTTTCCTCTCCATCTCACCGAAGCTCCGTCACGAAATCTTCGGAAGGGGAGGCGACACTGCCCGAGACATCTCCAACACCTTCTCGCTACTTGGCTTCGGGAATCCCTTCAGTAAAGCTGGGTATTACAATCTTCAGTTGTAATACAGCACTACATGTTGAACAGCTGTAAGAAGAGGTGGTAGGTCGTAAGCGTTGTGGGTTGGCCCGCGTTAGGACTGACTCTGAGGTGTTGTGGGAAACGATATCACGACGAACACTACATCTACAAGACAACGCCGCGCCTTCACGACGTAAGCTGTAAGAATCACTCAACCCATGTCGATAACCAACGCCTTTTATGGTGGGGAATTTCCATATATGGGGACCGTCCATTTTACATCACTGGATAGGAGGCGGCGGATACATGAATGATCTTTATTTGCATGTTCTTGCCCACATTGACAAAATGCAGTAGTTATACCAGCACATTAAAGACTACAGATAAAATAATCGTAAAAATCTATAGTATACCTAAATTGATAACTAAATTTATCTTTCATTATATTTGTTAAATATGGGACTGTCATTGAAATATTTGTCACATCTTTTAAGACCATCGGCTACAACAAAAATTGAATATCCACAGAGTGATTGAAAATGACAAAAAGGTTTATTTTGATTTGTAATAAAATGCACATCTTTTGAATATTGTTTTGCTAAATCCCCAAATTTCACTCCTCCCAACACGTGAATATCGTTACCGCCCCCTTCCGTGCTTCTAAATTGCGCTCCTAGTGGTATAAGACACTCTACTGCTTCATAACCAGAATATCATTGAATAATAATTCGATCTATTCAGTATTAATAAGCCCTTAATGTATGGAAAGACGCGAAGTGATTTGATTTTATAGCGAAAGGCCCGGGTGCTAATTTATAACGCACACTTATAAACGCATAAGCTCCAATCCACACGCCCGGCCCCCTCGTTAAGTAGTCCCGTGGGTATGTGCACGCGAACGCTATTAGCTGTGATAAGGCCACACTGTCTTAATTTTATGTATAACATCGTCTGGAGACCCCAAAATTAATGCGCGAGAGCGAAAAAAGAAGCGGAAAATCCTCTCAAAAATGCTGCTAAACCACAGGACTAAATGTTAACTTCATTCTTTCACAGGCTTTAGCTTGTCTTATGTTCACCTCCAGTAAGACTGTAAGAGTCAATCGTCGCCATCTTAATAATGTTTTTATTGCTATATTCTTGTTTAAAGAGGCTATGGCCCCATGTCCTGACCATGTGTTCCTTTACCATGTGGATAGCAGTTCCTCGGGCAAGCATAAAATTCTGATTGACCAGGGATGCTATTGGGTGACATGTGGCCGCAGTTATCTTTGTAGAATAGGCAAAGATCAATGCGCGCGCGGATGTTATCCATTAACTTAAGTCGGTGTTGCCTAATTGCAAGTACAAACACGTCTTTCAGATCTGTAGGCGGTAAAACTGTACAGACGGATACTGAACAAATGTCATCATCAGCTACGGTAAATATAGGGTCAAACCAAGAGAGACATGGGGAGGGTATGGAAGAAGAAATGTTGGAAAAATGTTAGTTTTTTATAGTTTATTTTGCACATATCAAGTTATGATCATGATACATACAATATAAGAAATTAACCAGGCCAGATAGTTTCATAAGCTTAAGTAAGCAAAGGGTAGATGCAATGGATGGAAGGCCGATAACACAAAAATTGCGTATCATAAAGCAAAGTACTACAAAATGAGATTAAACCAAAATCTTAGATAATAAAACGATAAAGTCAATACTGTTCCAGGTCATTAACCTTCTTTAGAATGGAAGAAAAAGTAGTATTAGTGAAGAAGAAGGAGAAGAAAAAGAAGACAAGAAAAGGAAGAAACGGAACAGAAGATGGAGAAATGAATTCGAAGCAAAAACAATTAAATGTTTCCCTTTCTTTTACTCATAACTGAAAAGTGCCCAAATTTTTGTCTGGTTTCTGAAAGTGGGTCACTATAATCGGGCTATTAGGCAAGCATAACGATCTAATTCATCATTGGGTGACCACGGTAGTTTTCAGGCGTGATAAACGTTAACCCCGAGTTTTTCCTCGCTGAACTGCTAGATCAATATGCAATCGCGGGGAGTAATTGAATTCGGCTCGAAGTCTTTTGTTTGCCTCTGAAAACACATCAAAATGTCGGCAGGATAACAGTTTAAAAGATACTGTGTGGGTGGGATGTAGGGATTGATGTACAAAATAATGATAAAAGATGAGCTTATTCCTTTTCTTAGAGACATCAAAATAATCTTTAAAGAAATAATAAGATTTGTTTTCATATTAGAGGTGTTTGCAAAATTGTTTTAGTCATGAAATTATAAAATATATAACATATCTGATGGCAATATATAGTGGAAGATATGTTTTAGAACTTGAAAGCCCTCGAAAGATTTTATATAGTGGTTTACTTCTACAATCAACACATCTGTAGAGCTCATTACTCTTTTAAGCTCCTCACATTGATCTTGTTGTGCTCCAGTTAGAAATATGGTATGAAAAATGCATATGATTATTACTTATGCTTGAGTAGTAAAGTCATTCTTTATTCAGAAATTCAGTCGCATGGAAAACAACATCTGCAAGATGAAAATGTACAGGTTAGGGCGTGGGTGATCATACCGAAGTTGATGTACGGAATATAATAATACCTGAAAGGGTAAGCTTGCTTTTATATAAGAGACATCAAAATGTGTGAAGAGGAACATATGATATGTTTGTACTGGGTATAATACAATTGTACCTTATCTTTATGCACGAAATACCGAACCACATAGAAGACTCGAGCTCATAGAAACATCGACGGCATGGTCCACAATGCCGGGTACGTATTACAAACAACAACGAGCATCATCTCGCAACTACGAGCAGACGACATGCCAAGCTACATGCGAATGCAGTAAATGAACAATCCTTACATATTATCCAACAACAATACTCCGTAGGAGCGTACCCTCCGTCCCGGAGTAATAACAATTATCCACCTCGGCGGCCTTTATTAGTTACAATATTCATTCCTCATCCCTGACGTTTAACAATGGAATGACCCTTTTCAGTCATAGAGTTTTTGCCAATTTGCGATTAAAGTGTTTCTAAAACGACACATAGCGATACATATCTGTACTGTATGAATGACCCATACCATATCAAATGTGTTAACAAGACTTCAGAGACCTCATACCTCCTTGAAATATTAGTGTTGTAATGTTTGATATATATGCATATACACACACATACATGCACACACACACTTGCACACACAGTACCTCATTTCTCTTTGATGTAACAATGATATTTACCAGCCTAACAGACCGACCAGAATTGAACGACTTTTACCCGCATACAAGCAAATAGTACTCTTACAGCCAGGAGTGTGAAATGTTATAGTAAGTTAAGGTGGGCTCCCACTGCACTCGCGTCACGCTTGCGTCGCTTCGGGGTTCGACAACGCAGACGTGACCCCGCGGCACCTAGAGGTGGCGCGAGCGAACCTAGAGGTGACACAAGCAAGTACGATGGTTTTTTTGGAAGTTAAAATATAACGCAAGTGGCAACTGACCCAAGAGTGACACAACAGTGACCCAAGAGTAACACAACAGTGACACAATAGTGACGCCAACATGTCTTCAACAGTATCAAGGTTATATTTTGTCTATTTTGCACCAACTATCAAAAGTAAACATCACTTTATTATTGAAAAGCTATTTTGGATACATTTTGGATATCATTTTACAGCGGTTTTCCAGTTACAGTGACACAACAGTGACGCCAACATGCCACGGTTATATTTTGTCTATTTCCTATTAAAACGTAGGAAATATCAAGATTTTTCATTTGTGAAACATGAAAATTAACACACACCATTACACATACTTGTTGCAAAACACATAAGCGATGGAGTCAAATCTGGTATATGGTTCGTGTCCATTCATTTGGGTTACTTCTTTTACTGTAAAAGTCTTTCAAGGTTATCATATAACATAAGTAACATTCATAAGCATAAGCATCATCACAAGGGAAATTATTTCTTTATAAATCTCATTTTAAGGCATTTTCATCATTTTACAGTGATTTTTCATACATTGACAACGCTGCCGATAACCTGTCCATTTAGTCTAGAAACGCAACAGTGACGCATGTCAGTGGGAGCGCTACAGAAGATCGGCGAAAATAACACAACAGTGACACAATGAACGAACCCCGAAGCGACGCAAGCGTGACGCGAGTTCAGTGGGAGCCCACCTTTACCTATTCAGCGAAGAAAATTTACTAGAAATGGCTGTCGTGCAGGGCTAAGATTAGAATCGTGTAATGCAACACGTGTGTGTAGGATTTATTGTGCTTGCTCTTTTACTTCAAGCGCACCCTCTTTTTAAGATCACTACATCCAAGACCCCACAGGTGTAGATGTTGACTTTAGTGATTAAACACCAGCGACAAGTGACAAAACAATACAAATGCATCAATCACTGAATATTATTTTTTAAGCTAATCCTTGTTAACCAATCAACATGTATGTTGTCATACAAGCTCCAACAGTAACGAACAACGCCCTTGATGTTTTAACCGTGTAAAATTTGTGACAGACCTATGGGGTCCTTATTGACTAAGTTCCGCCCCACCACCCCTGTAGAATCCCCGCACCTTACCTGTCACGTGACCGCCGTACCCTGAACTGGTAGAACTGGTTTTCTGCTGACCCGTTGTGGGAGGGGACCTGTGAGCAGACAACAACATAAAAATAACTCTCTAACAAAACTTCACAACAAGAATGAAGACATTGAGCATCTTCAAGGTACGTCTTTAACTTTTCACGTTGCTTTTGATTGTTCTTGCTCCTGCCAACATTGTCAGTTACAGAAGTAGGTGGAATTAGTTGGCCAAAGAGTAGTTTGCAAGCAGGAGAATGTCTCGTCATCAGTACAATAACCTTGTCCTTTCTCTGGCCACATTACTATTCATGATCATGTAAATGTTTCTGCCCAATGTTGGTTAAATTCTACATAAATACAGCCCTCAAAGAGCCTAGTACAGACATTTCAACGACAAATGCTACATACAGGGACAAATGGTAAGCTTGGAGTGAGGTGCAGGGACCCGTGTCCTTTTTTTTTTTTGGTAACCTAAACACTCGGGGAAACTTTTCTACCCTATTCTGTACAACTTATAGATAGAAATACAGAACTTGAAAAGTCTACCAGAGGCAATTTAACTCGTTACAAGCCGCCAGTAGGGACAGAGGGTAGGGTTGCGGGAGGTGGGTTTAGGCGACCCGCCATATTACCTATGGTCTAACACACCTGTTAATTTAGGACCCCATACAACATTTATATGACTTGTAGGTGATTCACTTTTTTCAAATTTACGATTCGTGTTCTTAATCTTTGCCAGTGAAACGTACGTACTTGTAACTAGACCACGGAAAGCTTCCTTCTTTACAGAAAGAACATATTTTCCCAGGTATGAAATCAATGCAGGTTTTCTTTTAACCTGTAAATTCAAACACACACTGCGATTAATTATTAACTTTTCTGTCATAAATAGTATGCAGAATGTAGTATGAAGTTTTTACATATTTTGAAATAACATTGATGGGAAGTTAGCAGCATGATTTTGCCGGTGGACACATCACGCAATACTTCGAGAGACAAGCGGCTAGCGCCCCAAGGCATATACATGTACAAAATTATGCAGGCCCTCGCCGTGTGCATTGTTACCGTGGGAAAAAAAGAAACAATCAAGGTCATTACGTAAGCTAAAAGACGTAAGATAAATATGTAACAATCAACCAGGAGTCGCTATCGACCAAAAAAAGCATAGCTTCTTACGATTTTTGGCCAGTAGATCTCGCGCGATGGAAACCAAAATCTAGGAACACGGTCGCGAATGTGGACGCCTGACAGCACCCGACCCGTACACCGTGAATTGTTTACTGTATAAGCAAGGCGCTTTCATAATGTCACGAGTACCGAGAAAAGGGGATGCATGAGGGTCTGTTTTTTCAACAAACTTGACATTTAGTTCATGTCCTTGCTATGTCTTAGTGACAAAGACGATCAAAATGGGGCTGCCAAAATGGGGTTTAATGAAATATTATCAACTCTCACATCCTGACACGTACGTTTCAATTCCTTCCAAGCCAATTGTTTAGACCATGACCCTGTCTTACTCTACAGTGAGCTTTAACAAAGGCATTAGCTATAAGTACGGTAGCTAAGATGTTACATAAGTGGTCCACCCCCCCCCCCCCCACCCCCCTGTCTGGTACATGACAACTGGAACAACGTAAACTAAAATATGCTGTAAATCAAAGCCTTAAAAAGAACCCCGTTAAACAACATGTTTTGGTGTTGAAAATTGATTAGATCTCATTTCAAAATTACAATCAAGACGACGATTGACAAATGTAAGTGGTGTAAAACGTGTGTTATGACATTTGCACTGTTTGGGGAATTCACCCATAGTTAAAACCCAATGCGTATTGAACAAATATCAATGCAAGTTTATAGTGGTCATGCTAACGCTGCAATATCTTTATTCAACCTTTGAAGTTGTTGACGTGAGAAAATCGGGTTACATAACACTAATTGTGTTCATGATAGGTCCGTCCATGACACATGGTGGTTATAATTAGTGCAGGTCAGGTGTCGATAATGTGACCTTTGATAATCAGCACCAACTATCAGCCTCCATAGCAGGTTCTCTGGGCTTTTTCTCTTTTCTTTTTTTTTGCTCATTATACACTTTTGCTGGCATTTTCTTTTTGTCCTGGGTGGCTTGTACCGGCAGTACCGGAAGAAAAATACTAACTGTGACTGGTCTATGGGAGTATCTTTACCGTGAATTTTAAAGGTGTAGAAATGGGTAACTGACTTTAATTGATAAGGTAAAAGGCGGTGTCAGGAGTAGGCTAGCCTGGTATCCAGCCGTATTATAGATCCTGAGTCTCTTCTTTCCTCTGCGGAGAGGACAGAAGAGACTCGGAAGCTACAATACGGCTGCATACCAGCCTAGGAGAGGGAGGGGCTCCGCCTTCTAATACCATGTCCTAGACACATCTTACATCCTCCAAACAGGTTATGTAACTGCCTTTTTAAAAATAAATCTTCAAATCAGGTTGTTGAAGGAAATACATATATTATATTTCCTTGCGCAGGTGACGATTGAGAGTAACCTAACGTCCAGAAGTTGAGGCCTACGTGAATTCGCGATGGTGGCCCACGATGAACACGAGTTCGACAAGCGGCACATGGCACCGCTGGGCCTGAGCCCCGAGGCCAAATACTCCATCATAGCCGCCTGTGCCACGTTTGCCGTGGTCGTCTTCATCTTCGTCATCTGTAAGTGGGCCCGGGACTGGAGGTTCAGCAACTGCTGCGGCAGAGAGATACGTAAGAAATGGTTCATTACCTACGGGGGGCACCTAGCGGAATCAAAGGGGCTTTGTACCTTGTATACTTATATCTAACCTATGATGTTGTCATTTGACAAACATCTCGACATGTTTGAACACTATAAACAACTTTTAGCTTTAACATTTTAACACTTGTTGCTGAATACACAGCAAGCTTTTCCCTATTGAAACGCAACCATATTTTCAATTTTGCAGTTGGAACAACGCTTTTGTCCAACCTACGTGAATAAGCTTTTTGTATGTGTTTCTCAAAACATGTTACATGTAATTGGAAGGAAAGATAATGGATAAATAGCTGATTTAAAGAAAGTAATGACTTGGAAGTGGGACGAATTGAAATTTTGATGGCGCAACCTGGCTTTTGACTCAGGTTGCCGCCTGGTCAACCTAGCTGAGAAAAGTATTTCGAGCACAAATTTTAAGATCCATCTTGACGATACGTTGTTGAAAGTAGCCTGCAACTACTTTGTGTAACACAAACTCTGCTGTCCAGGGCTGTAACTGGCCCCTCCTTTGCCCTTTTAAGTGGCCGGCGGATGTTGGGCGGTTTGCTATAAGCGAGATTAAATCAGGCTAGCCTGCAACAGAGCATAATTCTTTTAATTCACTACTTTGATTTTCTTGCAGAAACCCCCACAGACAGCGATATTGACGAAAAGGAGCATGGTTGGTCGTCCCACATCGTCTGGGGCGAACCTGCAACTTCCGACTACGAGTCTGACGCCAACGGTCACAACAAGCCCAGAAATGTGTCCCCGTCATTCATGCCGTATCACCCGCAGGTATAGGAACTCTATTTGTTTGTTTGTTCGTTTGTTTTTGCCTATATAATAGTATGTATCTCATGATGACTTGTTGTTGTTGTTGTCTTGCTACTACGTATTGTGAATACACATGTGCCGTTTTCTGTATTGCAATGCCAAAAGTTCAATAAAAATTCGGACGGTGACAAAAGTTAAGACAAAGTAATAATATCTGTCTTAAAATCTGTGTTTCTTCTCTGTACTCCAATTGAAATATGTGCTGGGTTCTTTCATGTGAAAGGGTTAGGGATAAACAAGTCAACTAGCCCTATTGTCCAGGGCAAGTGAAAGTGCTGTTCGGGCAAGTGTATGTCCTACCCCACTTGTCCGATCGGGCAAGTAAGATTTTCCATTGATTGAGTGCAATTTTGTTATACTTGTTACTTTTTACAGTCATGACATCAAGCAATTGTCTACAGAGAATTCCATTGCTAGAAGTGAAAATGCATATACTAGTAACAGTGACATTTGAATTTTGGGCAAGTGAAAAATTGGTTCGGGCAAGTACATTTTTTATGTGCTTGCCCGATAGGACAAGTGGATCTTAGAAAACTTGTTCAACCCTGAAGGGTTTGATTTAATTTGTCCTTAACATTAACGGTCGCAGATTGAGAACTCCACTTTCCAACTTCTTTTTACGACATATAATCATTTTTGTTTATTTTCTCTTTTTCTTGTCCACAGGCGCGTTTGGACTACAACCAACTGATAGAAGATGACCTCGACATTCCAAAGAGCTTAGACAGTGGGATTTTATCCATACGTCCAGTAAACGAACAGTCAGTACAACTTACATCCGCGCCCCCGTCTCCTGAATACAGAGCGAAGCTGCGTTTCACCCTACATGCGCTGGACCTACTGTTCATCACCATCCACGAGATCAAAGACCTCCCGCCTAGAATGGACGAACCCGTGAACACTTACGTCAAAGCTAGCCTGTCCCTAACAGAAGAGGCCAAGAGAAACGCAGAACAGTACAGCAAAGACTTGAGTAGGATACACAGACTGAGGTGGCAAACGGCTATCCAGAAGAAGAGCCTGAACCCTGTGTACGAGGAGCGGTTTGAAGCGGAAGTGCGTGAGGACGAGATTTGGAAGTTCATGCTCAACGTGGAAGTGTTCGAGTACGACAAGTTCTCGCGAGACTACAGCATCGGGGTTCTACACTTTCCTCTGAGGGGCTTGAGGCTGGGAGATGGGCGGACGTTCTGGCAGGATCTCAAGCCAGCTAAGCAAGTGAGTTGATGCAGGCCTAACATATGTTTTTGTTCGTACTTTCTATTGATTGTACGCTATCTGTATCACTTTGCAAGCCCGTTTGCTCAAAGTATGATAGTAGATAGCCCCAATATTTGAAGATAAATCTCATGTTCTAATTGAAATATGTAAAATATTAGATTCTCAAGAATACCAACTGTAAAAATGTATAAGTAGTTTCGTTGATACTTCGAGGCCGTGAGTTGTTATATACTGTGTTAAGGTCACAGTATTTGAAGGTATACCCCAACTCTCTCCTTTTATCGCCTTTTACTTCACCAACCGTAGTCACGTTTTGCACCTGGCTACAGTGAGAAAAGTCATGTTAAGCGCCATGAACCCAACGCCCAGCCAGTAACCGAAAATCAAAAATCGAATGTGACCTCAAGGTTCTCGTGTCCACTACAATAGTTTAATTCTTGATTTGCTAACTGTTTAGTAACTATAGTCACATGTCAAGAAATACTTATAGGACTTATAAGGGCCTCTAAACGATGTAAACTGTATCCGTGAGTCTGTTATGTACTTTGTCTGACCATTGCCTCTTCCCTCATGACCTCAATGAAAAGCGGCCTGCATGCCAATTTGAGCTTTCATGAATAAATAAAGGTTCAAACAAACGAACAAAAACATGTGAATGCATCTGTCCTTAGTGCTGAACACGACTGACATAACGCTATATAAAACAACCTCTACACTTGTGTTTCACAGGACAGCCTTGGAGAGATCCTGTTCACCTTGAACTACCTCCCCACGGCGGAGAAACTGACTGTCGTCGTCATCAAGGTCAAGGATATGGTGACGGGAAAAGCGACATCTAAATGTAAGTCTCATGGATTTGTTAAGTTAACTAAACTACATGTGTAGAAATGCTAGCTAGCTGATGCCAGGGATTTGTATCTTTGCTGAGTAGTTGTAATGGTCTCCTATTTGAAAAAGATTCACGCTGAATCTCGCTCTTTTGAGATCTCGCGAGAACGCATGAAAACGAGGCTTTATCTGTCCCTGTTGCATTGAATTGTCCGACATATCACTTCAACTTGAAGTTCAAGTTAAACAAGAATTAAACTGTTCATATATTCTATTGAAAAACTGGATGAAGCTACATTCTATCATGATAGCTAGTATCATCCATCATTTAAATTGGGTCTTAGTTTTTTCGTCACAAATCAATAAATACTTTTTCACCTTCTTGCAGCAATGTTCGTGAAGGTCTGCTTAGTTCAACATCATAAACAAGTCAAGAAGAAGACGAGACTCCACAAGATAGCCCCGGAGATAGTCCTTAATGATAGCATTTCATTTGACCTACCACATGAACACTTGGATGATGTCCGCGCCATTTTGTTCTTGTGTATCCCACAATACACATCTAGATCCGGGTCAATAAGGTATGACGTGTTAGGTCAGGTGATGGTTGGTTCCGGTTGCAGAGGTCCCGGCCAGGAGCACTGGATACAGATGACGCGGTCGCCAAGGCGACCAGTCGCAAGATGGCATCTGGTCACGTGAGCCACGATGACATATTATCATACAATACAATCATTATAAGGATGACATCCGGGATCCGGGCACGGGTATGCATTTTCTGTCGTTTCCTAAGAAAGTTAGCGACCATATCCTAAACCATTCAAAATGCTGCAAAAAAAGAGGAAATTTCTGCTGTAAGTTACACAAAAATAACGAAAAACGTAACCTTTTTCATGCGTCACTTGAGTGAAGCCACTTGAGTGACGTCTTCCAAAGTCGAACAAGCGGTGAGAGATGAAAAACACAGACTTCATTGTTAGATATACCATTTTCTTCTTGTGAGGTCATTGATTTTTTGTTCTTGGCTATTTAGATTTCATAATGAAGGCAACTTTTTTTTGCACACTCGCATCAGTTTTTGGGTGCCATGAGGATCGAACCAGCATAACCGAAACTTCAAACAAATTTTACTTGGTAAACTGTAATTGTAAAAATAAATGGAATGAAATTGTATTATATGTGTGACATGTGCAATGCTCTTAATGGTGAAAATTAAGGAAAATGACATAAGTGATAACAGTGAAGAAATAGATAGACGTATGCTCTGTATATAATCTTTTTGCTCAGTCGAAAATGTATAAATAACTAATAACAATGTACCGAGCAACAGAAAACTCGTTTCAGATGTTAAACAATAGATGGAAACTTGCAATTAAAGATGGTTATTGATATTGGAATACTGCTGTGTGTTTTTTTTTTTCTTTACCCTCTCAGCACTAAATAAAAGATCAAAGGGCTTGGATTGCATTTATCATTTCAAATTGGGAGGTAAAGTATTGTATGATGGATCTCTAGACGTCGTATTCCTAAAAATCAAGAACAGTAGGTTTGACAAGAGTGTGCTTGGTTACATGGAAATGCGCGAATTGCAATTTTGCACTACGTACATTCAGTTATGTGAAGGACGTTTTAGAGCACGGTAATAATGACTGACAAGTCTGCAGACGACAGTCTCTACACTGTCCCGCGCTTTCTTGCCTGTAGAGATTGCACAAGTCACCTGCCCATGGCCAAGACCCAAAGCATTCGCAAGATTATCAATTGCACATCTTGCATGGTCAGGCATACATGTATTAGGCAAAATGATCTATATAAATCAGTCACCGTGTATTGTACCCTCGTTTTAACATGTTGCTGATAACGTTATATGATCATTCCTACGATTCTCGGGTGACCTGCAGAAAATTAAAAACAACACTATAAGTAAAATACGTTTTCCCTCAGCCATAACGTTCCTACTGTGTGATATGATGTGTATAAACTGACCTTTTCGTTGAGGCGGACCTAGTTACAGGCGACTGTTGTATTGCATTTGGCTCATAATGCTCTACAATACAACAGTCGCCTGTGGCTAGGGCGGACCTATAAAGACTGTGTTCCGGATCATGTTTGGCAAAATGGCGGGAAACACTGGACATGTCATCGGGTAACATCATTGCGGCTACCTGCTACAATTCAAGATTGCCAAAAGGTCAGTTAGACTTTGTTTAATTATGCTTTGTATAAAAGTATCCTCCCTTCTGAAACAGAAACTTGTGACTTGCTAGCAGTCTCACAGCGACAGCTAGCGGAATTTTACCAAACTACAACTGAGTGTACTTGCCACTATGGTAATAGATACCTTCCCGCCATTCAGGTCAAAGGTTAGATAAACAGCAAGGGACGCTCCCTGACAGATCGAATGTCATCAAGTCGTTGGTAACAACAACTTCGTAACGTTTCCTTCCTCAACTTTGATTTTTGGCTTCATCTTCTCCTCATAAGAAGAGGAAAGGCTTCCGTTAAGGTTTCAGCCTTAGAATCTACGCCGCGTGAATTTTCTGGAAGAAACAGGAGCTCCTTGCAAGGATCTTGAAGTATGCAAGATAAGATGGCGGACCCAGGTTTTCCCGATTCCCACACGACAACGGCCACCACCACGACAACCACCACGACTACAAGCTCTTCCTCACCCTTCTGCGACATCGGCTACTTCTTGACGCTTCCAGGCATCTTGAAGATTCTTCAACTCGTGAGTATTTCTCCATTCCTTGCCTAGATAAATGTGAGGAAGAAACGCTTGTGTGTGTGTTCGTGTTTGCAAGGGGCACGCCTACTCACTAATACAACATCTGCAGACTTCATTTGCTCATTTAGCTTCTGGAATTTCGCGTTTGTGAACCATGTGTCAACAACTAGAAGGTTGATACTGAAAGCGTTTCTTCCTTGATAATCATTTCAAGGTAAAGTTCGGTATGAAGACTCTAACGTAAGACTGGCAATTGTGAAACTAAGATAGTGTCCGTTACTTTAGAGTTGGGCGGGGCGCGGTTGCTAGGTTTCACACTAGTCGTATTTCAGGCATAGTCTGTAAATAAACTGTCCCAATGATTTTCTGGATTTATAAGAAAGTAGCAAGAATCTATTACCCAAAGTTCAAATATGGCTTCTTCAACTGCCAAAAATAGTTTATAGGTCAATTAATTATTGATAGAATTATCTAATTCATAGTATAAAGCAGATAAAGGAACATGGGATGAAAACAACAAAACAGGACAGACTTTGACACAGTTTTGTGAATCATACTGTAATGTCAATTGGAACCATTTAATACTTGTTTATGCTACTAGTATGTAACATTAACTCTGCTATGTAATACTTGTCTATTAGTTATGTGACATTCTAAAAATCAACCCTTACAGGAAAATACAAATGTTAGAATATTCAAGATTTACAAAATTAAGCACAGATGGTTTAAGATGACATTACAGAAACCTTCCCCTTTCCCAGGCCTCAGTAAAAAGGGTGGAATAGTGAATGTGGGTGTGGTGTTCTTCCTTCAGGGCTACCTCCCTGTTTGGCATTCCTTATGAATGTGACATATCCCTGGCACTGGCTACTGTAAACCTGCTAACCTTTGCTTTCCAATTAATCTTGAAAAAAAGTCTGACAATCCTTATGAATCAAATTATTATCATGCCATAATTACAATAAATTATATATGATAAGCTCTCAATTCTATCATTAATTGCTAGTTTATTTGATTGATGAGTAAGTGTTTTGGCATTAGCCGATCCCTCCCCTGGGACTAGTAAAATGGTCTCTTCCGAATCTCGTTGGCTTGACAAACTATCCCCAGTATGTCCTGTCCAAGCTGACCTCCCCCGGCGTGATTAGCGGAAGGATTGTGCCACATAAACATCTTAAGTAACCGAGCCGCTGTTGTGAAACCTTAGATCAAGTGTTGGTCAATTACATTAGGGTAACATTTCACCAAAATACTTCTGGCAAAATCTGGTAGAAAACAGAAAGGTGTTGTTTTTTCCTGTTTCTTGGAAAGAGGAATTTGCGAGGAATGCCAGGACCGCAAAGGTCACTGTTGGCATAATGCCTGGTGATTGCACTGTTGGGCAATGGTTTATGGTGACCTTTAGGGCCTTTGCGGATGGTAACATTTCTTTGGCCGATGTGAATTTACACCCCCTTTTTTAGACATCCAACGTATATTTCATCATTTGTACTGCTTCAGTTCTATATTATGAAATACTAATTGTATATGTACATGGCAATTCATTTCTAACACAACTTGAAGTAATCCTTTGGTTTGATAAAATCTTTGCACAGAAGCCAAGAGATTTGAGAGGATTATATCGACTAGATCAGTATCATTGACTGTATACACAACAAATTGGTTCAAAACTATAGCTTGTAAGATGACAACTTGTTTGCAAGATATTTATGACAATAAATCAAATTTAAAAGTGCAACTAGTTCAATGCATTTAAGAATTGAAGAAATCTCACTTGATGACACCATGGACTCGGCATGGAGCATCTTGTCAACACTAATATGACCTGTCCTTAATTGCTATATAGTTGTACGGCAACTGCAGGTCTTACTTGTTGGGACAGACAAAAATTTCACCCAGTCCATGTATTAAAAAAATCAAAAGCTAATGGATGGCATGGATGCAAATTTTTTCTATAATAAGCTTAAAATGGCAAAAACCATTGGCAACAACACAGGCTTTCATAGTCTGTGTAACACAAACTCCGCTGTCCAGGGCTCTAACTGGCCCCTCCCCGCCGGCGGATGTTTGGCGGGCTGCTATAAGCGAGATTTAATCAGGCTAAGGCTTTCAAACAATGACTAGGATGAAAAATAATGTGAAACCGAAGCCAGCTGCTGTTAACAAGTGTTGACACCCCAGGCTGGTATGTGGTCAGGGTCAATGACCCCAATGGCACTGTTTCAAGTCTCTGTTGTATTGTATATCATCTGTACTGTAAATCCAAACGTTTGTAAAGGCCAAAAGTGACAATATTCTTATACACCTAGATCCCCCACCCCTCAATTAAAAAAGAATGTGTAACTTGTTTGTATCGAAAGCCAGAATGGCTGACATGTTTAACCCTGTTCCAAATGTCACTACTAGTACCTTTACCAGACTCTACAAAGACTGGCACCACACTGTGATGTGGTTGCATCGTACTTATTTGTAGGGAGTGCAACAGAATGTATCGTATAATGTTGTGTTCATGTCTGTAAGGATGATGATTATATCTATAGTTTCCAAATGTTGTGTCGAAAAAGATATTATATGCAACGGATAAAGTTCTGATACAACATTGACTAAACAGTAAACAGAAACTGTGATAAATTCTATGATAATTATTGTAATTCAAGAAATACAGTCAGTGTACTGTATATGCCTGGTATTGAGTATATATTGTTGATATCATAATGCATAAATGATGAATCATGCTGGTTAAGGGTTAAAATGTCACACAGTCTAGCTGTTGTTGACAGCTGACTTTGCCACAGATAATTAATAAATACAAACAATTGCCCAGCCTGGGACATTGCCTAGTCCCTCATACTAGTACAGTATGGTCATTACATTCTGGAAGTGGGACACTGTGCTAGGGAGGGGCAACTGGCCTCCATAGAATGATAGAAGATTAGTAACCCTAGAAAAACTGGTTCTTGTATTTCTACTGAAATTCCTTTCAATCTGCCTGGCATCCAAAATTACTATGATTTGAGACGATGAGTACTACTGGCAGTTGGTTCCTAAATTTCAAAGATTTGGTTAAAATCATAAAGTTTGTAATATCTCCAAGTTTGTACAGTAGATGCAGAGGAATAATGAAAAACATTTAGGGAATTTTCATAGGTAGGATTAGTTCGCAATTAAGTGGCTGTAAGAACAAAGCCCTTAAAAGTGCTGCAAATATTTGAGGATTTGCAGTAATGCAGACCACTGGAATGTAATCATTTGTATCTGTTGTGGATAAGTGCACAAAATTACACACTGTCAGGTGAAGTAGCTGGCAACCTACAATTTTGTAGGCAAAGAAAGAAAAAAAATGCTAGTAGGGATCTTCTTAACATTACACGATTTTTTTTACTTCATGTAAATAACAGAAGTTCACCGTCATCCACATTGGTAACCCATATCTGTTGTTTTTTAGGTATTTAGGGATATCTAGGCAACGGATAAATGTTGGTTTCAAATTGCAATATTTTCATAGCATTCCAGTCAGAAACAGCCATCTATGGACTTGATATCCCTAACTACTTCTATTTTATATACAACGGATAAAGGTTACCCCGCGGATAATGGTGAACTAGTGCTGTAGAAGTCAACTATGTTCTGCTACTGCAGTGATTAGACACTCTGCAATCAGACCTCGCACTATAGTAAATTCTAAGAACAAATGGTTGTTAAAACTGTCTTTGTCCTGGCAGTAGAATAAGTACTACTAGTATTGATTTTATCATACCAATTCTTCTAAGATTAAGAATGATGACACCCACATGTTTTACCATTTTTCTTTCCTCTCTAGTTCTTTGGCCTGATCACCTGGGCGTGCGTTGCGTCGTACCCGTACCGTTACTATGACTACGGCGGAGGTCAGCACTGGGTGATGTTTGTGGCGGTGACCTGCTGGGTCATCACCCTGCTGCTGGTGGTGCTGTACTCCACCTCACTCTACAAGCGCATCGGTCTACCCTGGCTCTTCCTGGTGAGGAACAACATTTTCGTTAGAAACTGTGTATTTTTGTGATTTTCTTTAGATTTGTCTTTTAAGTTGTATGTAATTTTTTTCTCTCAAGGATAAATGGAAATGTTTACATTAGTATGACCACCTCTAGATAAGGGTCAAGTTCTGTCAATGGTTCATACGTACATTTGGTAGTTTGCTTGGCTTTATGCTAAATTCAGACAGCAGTTGGACTTTTCGTTGAATGTACCAATTATGCTGTATGTCATATTTCAATGGTCTATCTATGAGTTACAAGGTATTTAGATAGCTGATTAGCATAATCAGCTGTTTTAATTCCTCATAAGTGGTAGCTGAAAACCGAAATTGTACAGCAACCTGTACAACTGCAAAAAGCCATTTTAGTCCTTAATAGAGCACGCAGGCTGCCAAACATGAGATTTTTAGATGAGTGTCTAAACCATTTTGAACCATTTCAGTTTGATTGTTTCTTTGAACCATCAATAATTAATGAGAAGCTCAAATCAGCCTGCAGGCCACTTTTCATTAATGTCATGATGGAGGTGAGGGTCAGATAGAATATAATTGTTACGTTTATTGCAAATGCTTGCCTGTGGGCTAATTGCAGGACATGAGAGATTTATACAAAGTAAAAAAAAACAATATCAAAGGTGTCTACTCTAGTCTAGGCTAACTATCATAAGATCCTGGGTTATTGGGTTCGATAGTGGAAGACGAAAGGATATAACAGAGATACAGATTACGTTGATTACTAATAAATCTATCAACAACTGTAGGAGCTGGTTTACGGTGCTGCAGCCACACTGCTGTACCTGATTGCCTTCGCTGTCCAGGCCGGCACCACCCACACCAGATACCAGATCCTGGGCTCCAATTGGTACAACACCTACGCGGCCGCAGCGGTAAGGACGTTTTTTTTAAACCTTGAGAATTTCTGTATTGTCTTGAATAAAGGAAGCACTTGTTAAACTTAAAAAACTCTAAAGGTGCTGCAAGCTTAAGCTGTTGCCAAAGACAGGTGAACAGAAGAGAGGTACCAACTTAAACACCTTTGTGGAGTGGGGAAAGTCAGTGGGGAAGTGCCTCTCCAATCCAAAGGGCACAATTTGGAACCAGGACCCCTGAGTTCTGGACAAAGCATCCTGAAGTGAAGAATGAAGGCAAGAAATATTGTGTAATGTTGCTTAACGTAAACTTATCCTACACTATAATTCATAACCTTGTGATTATCCTTCCCACAGGCCTTTGCCCTCTTCACCACGGTCTGCTACGCAGTTGACGCCTTCCTGGCGTTCCGTAACTGGCAGAGCGGCGGAACCAACGCGGCCGGGAGCACCGCAAACGCCTGAGCACGATCATCAGGACCCTACGGAGGTCCAGATATCGCCTTCCAAGTGCCTAATTTTTTCAAGAGGAATTTTCTTTTCAGGCAGTTGTAAAATTTGCTGTTAACTTAGACTTACCCAAGTTTGTATTTTTTTTGCAGTAGAAAACGTTTGTAAGTTTGTATTTTGTGCTTTTCTACAGTGGACATGTGCCTTGAAGTGAATTTAGCAAGAGAGAGAAAGGTTTTGATAGGAAAAATAAGAATTATAAAAACTGATAGGAATAATGATCATAATAATTCATAACTACAATTTCCCTACATCTGAAAAGGAATAACATTACATTTAAATGAAGTGCCTTTAAAATTAACTGCTTTTTTGTACATCACAGTTTTGTAAGAAAGAATTCTTAAGTACTAGTGTTGTCTTGATCACATAAACAAGACTTTGTCTAAGAAAGTTCCTTAAAACTTGAAGCCACATTTAAAGTTAGTGCACATAAATGCATGTCTTTCTTTTCATTATTAGGAGCTGAAGTTAACATCCCAATGTTCAAAATGTTACATTCATATTACTTGCCCATATGCACATTATATTTTCTCCCTATTTATATATATATATATTATTTTTACGTTTTCAAAAAAACAAGAAAAGCAACTCGGAGCTGACTTATATACAAAGTACATTTTGTCATATGTTGTAAAATTTAAACTTCAAGATTTTGGATTGCCTGTCATCAACTGAGTTTGAGGTTTGGAATGACAGCTAAAATTTTTCAATTTTTAGTTTCATGACATCTGAGGTATCAGTAAGTTTTTGTTGCAGTAAAATTGTATTTATTCATTTCACTTTTTTTGTTGTGGTTTATACTCATTTCAAGACACAGAATTCAAAGTATAAAAAGATGTAGTGCTGTCTAATTGTGTGAAGAGAAATTGTGACGTTTTTTCTCAATTTGTATGATGTGAATAATAAGATGACTTGAAAGCATTTTTGTGGGATGTGTTTGAATGGTGCTAGGAGTTCATGCATAAATCAACCTTGTAGTATTTCTCTCATTAAATGGACTCATACCATATCCTTGCAAACCTTAGTCTAAACCTAGAAATACAAAATAAATACATAAAAAGCAATATTTGACAGACATGCATCCACTGTCTCATTGGCTGAACCAATAGTTGTCATTCTATTATTGGATAAACAGCTTATTTTGATAGGATTGGTCATTGGTATGTTTCATATAGACTATAGTTTTTGCACAGTGCAGAATATTGTTGTGTAGTGCCCACTATTTTTGCATAGTATAAAATAGTTGTGCATAGTGCAGAATATTTGTGCATAGTGCAGAATATCTGTGCATAGTGCAGAATATTTTTTGCAAAGCGCAGAGTATTTTTGCATACTGCAGAGTATTTCTATACTTCTTGAATATACTGTATTACACTATTGCATGTGTATACCTCAGAACAGTTATACTACAACTTAACCTTTTTCAATTGGTGATCTAGTTATTACTAGATGGTGTAGGATAACTTGTTATGTAAACTTCTGAAAACTTTGACCAATAGTGATAATTGCTAGCCTCTAACTTGCCTTGTGTGCCTTGCATAGATTTGGGTGAAACTATTACTGTTGTTTGTAAGGCTAGTTTACCTTTATCTGTGGCATAACCTATATCCGTTGTTTTAAAAGCAGGGTATTTAGGGATATCATGTCGACCGACTTGACTTGATATCAAGTCCACAGACGGGGGTACAAAACAACAATATTCTAAATAGCCTGTTTTTAAAAGAACGGATATAACGCTGGTTCACCTTTATCCGAGGGTAACCTATATTCGTTGTTTATAAGAAAAAACATATTTTGGGATATGAAGTCGATGGACAGTAGTTTCGAATTGGAACATTTTAAAAATATTGCAAATTTGAAACCACAGTCCGCAGACTTAATACTTCTACATGTGCTGTTTTAAAAGACAACGGATAAAGGTCACCCACGGATAAAGGTGAACTAGCGTTAGATTACCCCGGTGGATAAAGGTGAACTAGCATTAACTAATTATAAGACTACTTCACGGAGTAGAGAGTGTATTTTTACATGTTGTACCTGGCCTAGGGGTCTGGTTGTGGTGCCATTTTGTATGAGGTTTGTGGTTCTAACAATAAATACTTTGTTTATACAAACATGGGACTCCTTTTGTTTCTTCATTAATCAATCTCTCTCTATATATCCCTCTCTCTCTCTCTCTCATTTTCCCTCTTTCTGCATAAAGGGTATCCTGTGAGCATTTCAGCTCATAATCAGAAAAAATCTTGTTACCTTGAATCGCTTATTAATGAACATATACATTTGTACCGTATACCCCACCCACCCCCGTGAAAAAAAAATCAATAAATATTTCGTTTTTTGTGATTACACACACACACACACACACACACACACACACAAAAGTGACTTAGTCCGAAACACACTTTCCTCTGGGAAATTTAGCAAACCATCTTTTTCGAGTTTAAGAGGAGGCTGACATCTCAATCTGTACACTTCAAATACTGTACATGATCATCACTACATGTATTTCATGTAGCAGTACAATAGAGACACCTAGCGGATTGTTGATACATCGCAATACATCTGGTCACATTAACGTTATATACATGCACATGTATTTGACTTGAAATGTACTATAACCAAGGCATAACAAGTTTTCACTGCTGGACACATACTTGTAACAAAATGAAACAACGCCGTGTACAATTACTTACTTTTTCCCACAAGCGGTTGATGTAAAGCAAACGCCCACGACATTATGGGAAATTCTATCCGGTCTTCAAACAACAATAACGGTGTTCTTCAACGTTAACTGAATGTCATGCACATTTTAAAGTGGGCGTATTTCTGAAACTATGATGTCACCCAAGGTATAATGCACTCAACCCCAGTCTGACCTTATACCTTACATTCTTGTACATAAACTGCCTGAGACGGAGACCATTTTAATATGGACAAATAAACTGCCCCTACGACTCCTGCTATAGCTAGCTATGGGACTGGCTACATACAGTAGATAGATGTGATAGACTGAAATAAATGGACAATCAAAAAATGTTAGCACAGACGAAATATTACAGAAGATATTTATGTGACCATTGGAAAGACATTGTCGCTATAGTCTTGTAGATCTCAAAGCTCCCCTGCGAATAACTAAAAAAAAGATGCAAAATGCTGCCCACAGTTACGCCCAAACCTGTCGATCCGTAACAAGTATATCCATTTTAACTTTAGGGGAGAACATTGAGTTGATGTATAACAAACCTCATTGTATATTCCTGTAAATCCTGATACAAAGCACGTTAGGTCATTTACTACCATAGAACAATCTGAACAAAATCAGAACGTGTGATTCGTGTTCTTCTTAAGTCAGACTAATAAAAAAAAGAAGTCAGACAATTCCTAACCTACATATTAGAGTGGTTCGTTCCGTATATGTTTAACTCCCTCGAGTGTACCTTCCGCGTTGTCTCGCCAAGTGTCGTCTGTTTCAGAGTTTGCCTTCCTGTCACCAGAGTTTGCCTCAAAAGTCAACAAAACTATGGGTGACGTCAACAACACAGAAGCGGTGGCCGTGGACGCCACGCCAGCCTACGCTCCGACAACCACCACAGCTAGCATGGTTTCTGCGCCTGCTATCAACGTGGAATACATCCAGAGTTTGTCTGGAATCTTAAAAATTCTACAGCTGGTACGTACGTCTACAAATGTAGTTCTTTTGTGTTAACTCCTTGACTATATATTTTCAAACACACAAATAACGACATAGGTATATATCGTAGGTACAGCATTGAAATTACGTGTTTTGAGTTGTTAATGTTTATTTTACACGGATTCTTTAACGTGAAAACGTGTATTGTATGCAGATATTTAGTATGCCCTTAGGCGGTTAACTGGAAGAACAACTTTAAAGACTGTCAGCTGCAGGTTTTCCCGGGGTCATAGGTTAGAATGTTCGTACTGGCGAATTCCAAGAGATTTTAGACACCACTTTATGACAATCTTACCACTGTATTGCTGGAAAGCAATCTAAGCATTCAGCAATAGGACATTGAAATTATTGTGGTAGACAAAAACTGCTTCGGCGATAGGTGACACTCCGCGCTCTAGTGACGTTGTGTATATAGAATCGTTTGACTGGTACACAAAAGGGCCACGGATAAAGTTGATAAGTCAACTAACCAACAAAGACGACGTAAAAAAAACAAATAAGATATTCTAAGAAGAGTGTTAACATGTTGTGTTTCTACGGGTACTTCTGTCTAGGTCTCGTGGGGTTTGTGCATGTATAGATTGCATCTCCTGTACACATATGTCAGTAAATATCACACCTGTCACAAACTGGTAACAAGTTCGGAAGTTTTCTAGCTTCAATCTGTGAATTATCACGGCAAGTGTCATATATATATGATATAGGAAATGAAAAGGCCCCCATAGCGCTGGTATAGCTGATAGTCACTACACTGCGATTTACTACCATAGACCACGCCTCTTGCAAACGGGGCAGTGCATTTATGCTTTCGGACGCCGAGGGCGCTTTAATACGCGAAGGCCCGCTGTGGTAACGTTATATCCTGAGTCTTTGCACGATATAAAAACAAGGCCCTGTGATATGATCGCTTGTGGCGAAGGCTACTAGTTTTGGCAGATGTGAATCTCTCCACTGTATGGAGACTATGATCATGCCAGGTATCAAGTTTTCACTTATGATACACTCTATCTATATTTTTCCTTTTTTTCTTTAATTTCCAGTTCCTAGGTTTCATCGCTTGGGTATGTATCGCAGCATCAGGTTACTGTTGCGGGGAAGAATTCGTCATGTTCGTGGAAGTGACCGCCTGGCTGACTACCATCCTACTGCTGGTCGTACACCTACTGATGCTGCAGACCAAGGCGCCCATGTCCGCCCTGCCCTGGCCATTCATTGTAAGTCAACGTCAAATTGTACCTTTATCATGAACTAGACCTTCAGATCAGGGTGACCTAGCCTATAGCCATGGCAAAACGAAACCCTTTACGCTGATTGGTCAATATCGTAAACTCAGGATAGAGCACCTAGGGAGGCACAAATAAGGTATAAAAGGAGGAGTGGTCCGATCTCTGTCATTCTTGAGACAGACAAACTTAAGTCGAAACCGGTCGAATACCGTCGTCTCTGAGCTGTCATTTTCCCAAGCTACGAATGATGTGTACCTATGTCTTGTCGTCGACATCTTTTTCCGTCACATTCACAGGCCGTGCTACCACGCTGTTAAGAATGAATGTTTTCCGTGGTGCTGTGTACGGTTGATACATTTGTAACTGTACAGCGCATACTTTAGAACCAAAAGAGTAGTCAGATTTAATTTAGGTGCTCAATATGCCAAACTAACTTGGCAAATTTTAGCCCCCTAGTGGCGGAATATCTTGATATATTCTCTTAATCTGACATTGCTACTGTTTTGTTAGTCTTGCCATAGTGAAACGCTAGTTCGCCTTTATCCACGGAATAACCTTTATCCGTTGTTTTTCAAAACGGTACTTAGGGATGTCATATATTTACGGACGGTGGAAATATTGGAATTTGAAAGCACCTTCGTAAAGTTTGATATCCCAAAATGCCTACTTCTGGCGGATTTCGGTTACATAGAAATCTTTAACACGCAAAAGTACAGTGACTTTCGTAAGGTCTATAACAACTACTTCAAGTACAACTAAACAGACATATATGGATATCTATATATTAATAAATCAACATATTGGGTCTTATAAGGACGTTGACAATACTTGACTATAAATACCGTATTTGTTCTCTATCTGACAGGAGTTCTGCTATCACGCGGGAGTGACCCTGATGTACTTCATCGCTGCCTGTGTGGTGGCCGCCACTACCGGCAACAGGTCCACGCTCTGGGCAGCGTGGTACAACAGCACCTACAGCGCCGCTTCGGTAGGGGTTTGTCTGTCTGTCTGTCTGTCTGTTTTCTGCTACTATCTACATCTACCACTACCAGCTGGCTTTCTGTTCTTTGTCTATCTGTTTTCTTAGTCTATCCGTCAGCTATATATATCTTTCTGCTATCTGTCTGTCTATCTTTCTGTATTTCCAATACCGCGTTATAGTCTTCTACTGTGTAACACTTGTGTGTCTTTTAGGTCCATTTTGAAAGATATGCTATCTTCAGTCCCTACTTGCATGGAGCGCTTTTTGTATCCTGTCAAATTTGCAAATAGATAAAATGTTCTTTTTCATTGCAGGCGTTCAGCTTCTTCACGACCATCGCGTACGGTATTGACACCTACCTGTCCTTCCAGGCCTGGCGGGAAGAGCCCCCGGTCAACCGCAATTTTACCCCGGACCCTCCCGCCCAGCCTGCCGCAGTGTAGTCACCTAATCTCCAAGCATATCCTACGGTAGCATAAGATAGTATCAAAAGATACCAGAGGAGTGAAGCCGGCCTAGGAGTGAGTTTGGCTACTGGAGTGGCTGATGACTCCGTTAGGCCAGCTGTACTCCTTAGCCCAGCTTTGATACTATCTTATGCCACTGGTAAATTTGCATGAAGATTAGTCATTCATAGAGGATGATATAGTATATGTATCCATCTAAGTATGCCTTACGATACACATTCCAAAATACACATCCTAGATAAGTAAATTGCTATCTGTGAGCATATTATCATTATGCCTTTGGTAATGCAGCAATTGGATACATTTGATCAGTAAATGATTTCATGAATTGTTTGACTTTTGTATCATCCGTACAACTTTTTAAAATTGTTAAATTTTTCTAAAGAACTGTAGATGCACGGGTAGCTTTTGTACGTCTGATTTGTTTTATAAGTATTGGCTGAATTGAGCTCTAAGAAGACAATATCGTTAGCGGTGTGGGGGGGGGGGAATAGATTGAATAAAGATATGTTAACGAATTGTAGAATTACTAATTGCAATCTTAATGGTGACTTGGGAGCTCAAAACGCTCAGAGGAAATAATTTTAAAAGCCTGTATGGACAACAGATGTGCACTTGTTGACAGTACAGTATGTAAAATGTTTACACCAAGACATAGTGGTACTAATAGCAGATAGATTGTTAAGTCAAGTTTGCATCATTTGTGTAGTCTTAATCTCTTGGTATGTTTTGTTGCTATATTGCTGTATATGCGGGTGTTTGATTGTTAGAATTTTATAGTTACTGTAATGCTATTTAACATTTCATCTCGAACATGTAACGTTAGAGATAAAATATTGTTTCAAAGTTAGTAAATTAAAGATAACTAGTTGGTATACGAGGTCAACATTGTTAATTATCAACAATGGTTGATTTGTGTATGCGTCTTTAATATTAAGACAATAAGTGACGTCAGCAACTTTTATGAATTCGAGCACAATAGGATGGGGTAGTGGTTAAAGTAAGTGTATTTATTTGTCGACACTTTTAACTTGTTTTCTAAAACAACTTTCTAAACAAATAATTGAACTACCAAGGAGGTTAAAAAGGGACTACCAAGTAAGTCGACTCCTTACTCCAAGACGTACGTGTATAGCTAGAGACCAGTATGCATCTTTCTGAAATGACGATATCTTGTCTCGCATTTCCTACTACTTGCAATTAAAATGTTTTATTGTGTATCCTATGTTCTATTATCTTGTAAATTGAGAATACGTAAAACATATTAAATCTAGGACCATTATATGAGACACTATATGCATTCGCTCTTACGTATACATATACCCAAGCCCCTTGATATACCGTAACATCCACTCTGAGATCAGAACAGCTTTTGCTAAAGTCTACATACTTTGCACCACTACCCACGAAGTCGTGTACCTAGCTTTATATGTTTACGTATACCTTGTCTTTCAAGTGCGGAAGTTTTGTTTTGTGTTTATTCCATGAACACAGTTGGTCACCACCCTGCCATTATTAGGTGTGACATCATCTACACGTGGACTACCAAGTATTGTGTACATGTGGTGAAGGCGTGGCTTTGAAAAACGTTCTATCGGCCTTTCGGCGATTCACATTTTAATAGCTCAGAATACCCATGTTTACAATACTTACACGCTATATCGGCATTCAGGACGAGCACTATAGATATAGACTAGTACTTAAGGTACTACACATGTATAACAGCAACATACCATTGCTTACACTAGTATTTCGTTCAGAATAGCTCTATACTACCCTCTGACCCCTTACTAAACGCTTCCCTTGTTTCAGTCACATGCATGTTTGTTTTGGACAATACCATCTTATTCTAAGGGAATGGAAATTTATAAATTGCAAGCAACAATTGCGCTAGAATTGCTATTCTGTATGAAACTGAATTGAATATAGAGTAAAGATAAATTGTGTACGTACAACTTGTTTAAATTGTTGTAATTTATGCTTTAAAATGTAAAAATAAGGTAGTTTAGAGCATAATTTTCCCCGTTTAGGGACAAGAGTGGACCAGACCGTAAACAATACCACTTCACGAAGCCGTAGGCGGGTCTGTTTGTACGCACCCCGGGTTAAACTTTGACAAGTGGGTTCTCTACACACAAAGCACCTTGTAACGGCTAGAACTCATTTCTTACAGCGTTAAGAACTACCTTCACGACAACAGAAAACATGGAGGATCCAGCCTTTCCTGACTCGGTGGACTCCATGCCGCCTGCTGGGACGGCACCACCCAAAACTACAACAGGTGGCGGGTCTATGGTCAGCTTTAACGTAGACTACATCAAGACTATACCTGGTATACTCAAGGTGTGCGAACTGGTGAGTGTGATACGTGTGTTGTTTGGCGTCCATTTTGAAAGCGTGTCTCAAAATGGTGGAGGTAGAAACGTTATTAGGTGTAACAGCCCCCTAGGGATTTAAAATGGTCGTCACTTCCCTTCCAGTACAACTAGTAATATGACCCTGTGTCGTACATGGAAGAGGCGTGGTTTAAATTCCAAACGATTTCAGTCAGTAGAAACGAAATGTACTACTGACAAATGAGTGAAGGTGTTGTTGAAACTGTGCTAAACAGTTAACGTTATACCTGTCGACCATACCGATCCTACTTACCATTTGCCTAGCAGCAGCTCAACACCATGTAGTCGTAATTACACATGTAATTACGTCATCACAATGGCGACCCGGACGCTAAAAATTGGGAAGTTTCAGTCAGACGAGGGGAGGGGGGCGTGAAGTTACTCTTGTTGGTGACTAATTTATTTCTCAGTGCACTATGCTTAGGAACTCATATATTGATATAAGAAAAGGCCAACTCAATGAGAGGCTTAAATCTTGAAAAAGGCCTATAACATGTTTGCAGTAAGCAAACAACGTCATTTTATGTTCCTTACATCCGAGTTTAGAATAAGAATCCACCTTGTTAGCTGAGCTCACTACGCTCTAATTCCACTATACATTTAGTATTTGCTTCGGATTCCCACACAGACAATTAAAACGAACACAGAGGGTCCAATTCGCTGTTTTATTCGTACCAGAGGGAAAATGTTGTTGTCATTTATTTCAGGTCACTAGTTCGAGATCAAAACGTTAGCGGGGCCCGTTCATGTCATAGTTTCTTTTTTAGATCGACTGTCTTAAAGATACATATTTCATATTTTGGTCTCGAAATCTTGACTGCATTTCGGAAAAATTTCCCTGTGTGTGTTTTCTTTATTTTTACCCAGCTTTCGGACGATTTATATATGGTGTCATATATTAACTTGCGTTCTGAGGTCATTGACCTCAATTAACTTGATGCCCATTACAATCCCTAAATCAAACACGTTAAAGTGAATTAACAATGTTTGCACAAATATGTTCTACAAAATTTACGTAAATGAAAAATCACATTTTCCATTTGTTTTCGAGCAGCCCCAAGCGTCATGCTCGGGTGAAAATATCTTTTTTCTTGATTTCTAGTAAAATATTAAAGTTCAGTAAGTGTCAAAGCTAGATAAAGCTACTACGTTTATGTCCATGTATGTTCGTACTCCAAATCAGAATGTATGTAGTTAGGGCTGGGTATCGGTACAGCGTACCGGTACAAAACCGGTTTTTCTTATTGGACCGGTCCAGAAAAACCGGACCTGAAAACATTAGGTGGACCGGATGTTGGACCGATTAGAAAATTAACATATCATTTTATCAGGCATTCACACGTTTTGGCGCTTGCAGTTGGAAGAAAATGACAAGAGTGAAGTAGAGTAGAGTTTATAGTAATTTCTACCAAAGTTTACAGTCAATCGTACAGGTGCAGTTATCGTTGTAGTATTTTAAAACGCAAGTGTAAGTCTAATACTCCCCCAAACAGATTTCTTTGTAGTGAAATGGACCATTGGTATATATGAGTCATACTGAATCAGGTCCAGGTTCAGGTCCGGACCTGGACCTGATCCTCTGGACCTGAACCGGACCTGGACCTGAATTTTCTGTACCGGTACCCAGCCCTATATGTAGTATTTAACGGAAGGGAAACTTATTGTTTTTGCTACGCTTCTTCCTCCTCTTCCTCTTCTCCAAACAAATAAGGTCAACGACCTGCACCAGACGGCTGTCGCCATATATGGGTATTGGTAAAGTAGCAGACATCCTGCGGTGTTCGATAACATGATGTAGCAAGTGGCAGGACAGAGCTGGAAAGGCTGGTCACATCACCGCGTTATATACATTGTATATGAATATGTTTGAGTAATAATGACCAGGGCAGTAATGTGTTAGATAAGCATTACCATGCCGAAGATAAGCATTATGAAGTCGCTTGCAAATGTTGCCATTCTAGTGTAATCTGTTATTATTTCATTCTCTTCTCAGTTTTTCGGACTGATCACGTGGTCATGTGTGGCGTCCTACCCCTACCAGTACTACCTGAACGGAATAGGGGCGGGGCAGCACTGGGTGATGTTCGTTGCCGTGACAACCTGGCTCATCACCCTCATCCTCTTCGTCATGTTCATCCTGTCCGTCCCCTCGAACGTACCGGTCCTGTCAGGTCTACCCTGGCCTTTCATGGTACGTTCGTTGTTATTGTTTGTTTGTGTGAAGAGAGAGAAAGAAAGAAACAAACAAACAAAGGTCGTGTCAGGCCTACCCTGGCCTTTCATGGTACGTTCGTTATTATTGCTTTTGTTTGTTTGTGTGAAGAGAGAGAAAGATAGAAAGAAACAAAGAAAGAAAGAAAGAAAGAGAAAAAAAGAAAGGGAGAGAAAGAAAGAAAAACAAGAGAAAAGAACACAAGATATAGAGAAAACAAGACAAGAAGGAAAACAAAGATATAAAGAAAACAAGGAAGATGAAATGAGGACGAAGAGATAAAAAGAGAGAGAAACAAGAAAAAGGCCGGAAAGAGTACAGAAAGGACACCCTTTAGATATATCAATGGATTTGTCGCAATACGATAAATAACGTTGGATACAAACGGTTGGTTTAGTGATAACTCCGTATGACAAAGCCGGTAGAACATACCATTGTCCCATTTTTTCCTGCAGGAGATGGCGTATAACGGTGGTGCGTCTGTCCTGTACTTCCTGGCGGCGTGTGTGCAAGCGGGAACCACCGCCACACGATGGGTGTACCTCCCTGGCTACACAACATACGCAGCTGCCGCTGTGAGTATGAAAAGAACGGATCAGGAGTCATCAATTTAACGTGCAAACAAATGCACGAACTTCCCCATCAGATTGCATGGCACTGATACTTTCTATTCAATACCTCAATGAAAATAGTGACTTCGATATTGTGTGCTTGTTTCTTTGTCTTCGTGTATGTAAGAAGTTATCTGAATATTGTAAAGTAACAGGATTTGAGGCGGATGATTGAGTAAACGGAGATTGGCAAGATAGGAAGGTTCGATCGCCCAAATGTTGCATGGATATAAACAAAGGATTAGCAAAAGTTCACAACAATAAATTCACAAAAAGCTCTTGATTTTTCAAGGAGGCATAGGATATAGAAATTCTTGTACTTGTGTTGTGATTCTTCATATTTCCCTACATATTCATTTTCATATTTTTCCCTCTCTAGGCCTTTGCTTTCTTCACCACGATCGCCTACGTCGCAGACGCCTTCTTCGCGTTCCAGGCATGGCGCAGTCAGGGCGGCGGGCCTGCAGCAGGAGCGGGCGCACAGCCGTAGACAAACATCGCCTGGGGAACCCATTCTCTTACGCAGTTTTACACAATAGCCTGGCCGGGTACCATCCGGGAAAGTAGTTCGCTGCGGCGTTTATCATACACTATCTCTCTCTGACATTTATTACACACTATATACAGTCACTTCTCTGCTATTCCGTCTTGGAACTATTGTTGAGAATCGTCCAAATTTTGGACGAGGGTACTGATTGGTCCCTAGTCTCCCTACACATGAGCGAATTAAGGATAGGGTTCAAGCAAGGACACATATATATCTGATATAACCTCCTTGCAATTGGTTCAAGCGAACATCGAAGTGAACTACTACCCGGATGGTATCCAGGCTAGTAGACCCTGAAACTGCAAAACCGGGAGGATGTTTCCACTTTTGTGGGCGTGGCCTGGATCTATCTAACTTTCAGCTAATCAGAGAATCGGTGAAAAACTTTAGGTAAGCAGATTCTATGATTTGCTGGCAGCTGGATGGATCGATAAATGCCACGCCCACAAAAGTGGGAACCTCAGCCCGGTTTAGCGGAAAGTGAGGCTCTGCATAGGAGAATGGTCGAATCGAACGTCCCAGCAAATGTTAAGGTTGTAACTAATCTCCAAGCAGATCTACGGTGGCGTAATATAGTATCAAACCCACCGTAGCCCATTTGACTCCCTTTGCCCAGCTACACTCCTTGGCCAGCTTTGATACTATCTTGATGGCACCGTAGGATCTGCTTGGAGATTAGGTTGTAACGTTCTCTGCCTTCTACGTTTTTGCTGACAAGCAACCCCGAGTCAGAAAACGCTACGAACTTCCCACACTATATATGTTTGGTAATCAGTACAATCATACGTATCTTGATCCTTAAGTTTATGTTTCCTTTTACTTGAGTAGTTAAACGGTCATTTACAGGACCGGAGCTATTATTAGTATTAATGAAGTCAGTAACTTTGTTTTTGTTTTCAACGTAGGTAGTCAGATCATGTTTCTTTCCAGGAAAAGTTTAAGTAAGGCGTTTTCGTAGTTTTGCATCACACAGAAATAGAATTATAGATAAGTTAGAACTTTTTGTTCACTGTTTTGTGTTTCCTATATTCTAGGAAATGAAACGATGTTGGTGTATTTTCCGCTCTTCGGAAAATGAATTAAAAGTGTGCAAGGGTGTGAATTTTGGGTAGAAGCAATTACGTCATTGTTCATCATTTCCAAAATTGTTTGGAAAGTATGGCGCTGGTTTTCAACGTAATGAAATAAAATTCACCGTGTTCATATGTTGTGTGTAGTTGAACATAATAAATAGAATACAGTTTCATGAAGTGATTCATATAGATACTCTGAAAATGTTTTCTTTCTTTGTACTCGGTGCAGTCGTTGCGCCTGTTCAGTAATCATATTAGAAAACATATCAATGGGCATTTTGACTATTCGGATTAGGTAATTGTAGTAAAATCGCTTTTTAGGCTTTTGCAATAATAAGTAATTTACTGCGACTTATATAGCTTGCAATAAAGAGTTTGCAACTACGCATTAATCAATCTTTGTGTAACTATGTCATTGGAAATGTGAGTTGCTAAAATATCCAAAGCATAAAATAGGAATTATCTGCGAGAAGCTCTGTTTCATACAAGGAAATTTGAAAGCATATTAACTCTTTAGAGAGAGGAAATTTGATTTTGGACATCGATATCATAAAATAAGACACTTTTATCATGATGGATGTTAATTACTTTTTTGTATTTCGTCATCGATTGTTAAGGTGTATTACGCATGATCATTTCGTTGCATTGCATTATTACCGTGTTTGTTTTTCAAGAGTTGGTCATGGACTAGAATGTTTCTTGTTTTGGTAGAAATGTTATTAAATGGAATGCATCTTTCCGAAACCTTTTCTTAGTAAGTCATTTTTTTATTTACATCTTGTTTATTCAGAACAAATAACAGAGTGACTCAAGAAATAACATGATATATTGGAATTCAGCAAACCTCTGTCGATTGGGTTCCAACGGTATCGCATATATGTACTAGCAACACATTAAAAAGTCACCCATTTTTTATGTTTACCTGGTCTTGTTATGCATGTCAACAACAGTATCTGAATAATAAATATAAGTGAAAAAAAAGCTGGCCGTATATATGAGAATTAGTACGACTTTTACGCAACTAGATAGGGGGTGTAGAGTAGTGACCAACCGGAACCCTTAGTTGGTCACAATGACAAGCACTATCATATTCATATTCTCATGCAGTAACTTCAGGCAATAACGAAAAAGCCCTGGAAATTTGCTCAACTCAACCCCAGTGATCCAACCCAAACATATTACAACTATTTGTTTTGTAGTTAATGTTTAACCCAGTGTCGACCCTTGCACGCACAGTGGCTCGCGTAAGATCAAGTGTCCAAACTCAACGCCCCTCATACAGGTAAATTATTGGATAGAACACACCATGGATGATCCGGCCTTTCCCAGCACAGTTGACACACAAACAGGCGGGCAGTCTTCAACACTGACATCAACAGCGCGGGTCGGAGTTAGCCTAAACATCGACTACATCAAGAGTATACCTGGGATATTGAAAGTAGTGGAACTGGTATGTACACGTATGTTTGTACACATTTAGCTCTAGACTAAGCGTCCATCTTACGAACTTATACGTAAATCATACGAACCTGGCTTTGGCTGATCTCTGCCTAGTTGAAGAGAGCTATTTTGTTCCGTTTCGGCATACCACAGTGTAGTAGAACCAAATGACACACCACTGCTTGTGTTAGATCATGGTAGGGTCAAAGTCAATATTCTGGAAAGCACACGTTGCCCCGCCAATATCCAAGCTCTGTGTGCTCAGCCGCCTTTACTTTGTTTCTACCTACGACTCATGCTACACGCTCATTGCAAAACACATTAGAACATATCAAAGACAGTTGTCTGGTAGGAATATTTTTGTGTGTTCTTTAACCAGGGTGACCCATTTATATTGCCATGTTTGACTGTTTGTCAGTTATGCCCTGGAGAACGTATATAACATATATAGACATGTATACATGTATACACTATACTAGTATATAAAAACTATGCATAGTTAGTTATATATCAGATTAGGCTATTATCAATATTCATAGTGCGTAGTCCAGTTCGATGGCGTGTTGGGTAGTTATAAAACCATACCATATGAAATATAATTCAGATATGTTGGTAGTTCTTGGTTGATTGACTTACAAGCTGTTTGCAACAAACCTTCATTTATTCTATTTGCCGTTTTTTTTCTCCAAATTATAGACTCGAGAACGAATATCAATCATAAACAACATCAGACGCATATGATAGACCGGTAAAAATTCTAACTGCACGTGAGATGTAAAGGCTACCATGTAGATAAGATATGACATCGCTCTTTCGATCTACAGATTACAAATATTCAAATGTAATACATTTGAGGTACATCCTGAAAATTGAATGTGTCCTCTTTCTGTCAGCTGTTCGGCCTGATCGTTTGGGCATGCGTGGCCTCCTATGTTTATGCTGGAGGACAGCACTGGGTGATGTTTGTGGCGGTGACGTCATGGTTGTTTACGCTGCTGCTCTTCATCTTCTGTCTGCTGTCCCTCCGTGATACCATGCCTGTAGTATCCGGATTCAACTGGAATCTCATAGTAAGTGACAATTTCTTTTTGTTTGTTTTCATTTGTTGCTTGTTTCACATTGCAATTTCTGTAAGATTTCCTTTATTCCTTTATTTAGATACACTTTAGCCCTATATAGGGCTAGTCTACCAGAGTTCGAATGAAACAATGAAACGTACATATACAAACCCAAATGTATACACAAACATACATGTATATATACAAACAAATCAAAAGAAACATGCACAATCATAAAAAAAACTAGTTTCACAAAGCCTTGAACAGCCCTCACAAACAAACATCACAGGCAGCTGAATGCAGAGTGGAAGAGGCAGTTGATGAGGAGCGGTTCCATGAGTTGTGAACTCCTACATGTACTCAACTGAAAGAAGTCTAGTACTCTACTCTACTCATGATACGTAATTCAGCCTTTTGGCTGCCATGTCTCTTCATTTTCAATAAACCAATAAAGTCGTGTCCACAAGATCGGTTACATGACAGGATTTGAACCCAGGACCTTCGGCTTCTGGGCCAAACACCCTTCAGTTACATCACACCATGTGGGACATAAGGCTGTGATAAGTTTCCTCCACTGGGGTCTGTTCTGTGCTAGGGGCTGGGCAGCATCCCTAGGGGATCCCAATGGCCGCTAGATCTTTAGCCACAGTGCACAGTGCGTCTCTATGTAGTTTTAGGACGTCCCCGTTTCTTCTTCCCCTCAGGGGCTCAATGTAGAGCAACTTTGGGGATACGGTCATCCAGCATCCGTTAAACATGGCCCAGCCATTTTAGTTCCGTCACATGACATCACGTAATCAATAGACAAGATCTAAAGGAGTGAAACCATTTTGATATTTGACGTTCTGTCTCTCCGTTAGGAAATGGTGTACGCTGCTGTTGTGACGTTCTGTTACTTCATAGCGGCCTGTGTTCAGGCTGGTACTACGGGAGTCGGCGGGAACACTTTCATGGCCAGAGGACACTACTCTACTTACGCAGCAGCGGCGGTAGGTGTTATACATGTATAACGGCCTAGCCTTGTTAAATCTCGCTCATAGCAGCCCGCCTAACATCCGCCGACCTCCTGCGGGAGTGGCCAGTTACAGCCACGGACAGCAGAGTTCGTGTTACACAGACTAATAATGGCCCAAACCAATATATTAACGGCATTCAACAATGTTCAGGAGAGCTGTTTGGGATATGTAATGGCGTTCAACACAGGACGTGCACATAGAGTCTGAAAAGCGAAGAAACATATGTACTGGACGAGGAAAATTAAAACCAAAATGGAACTGTTTGCCTGAAAACTTAAAAGACTTCGAAGCTATGCATACATCTTCCTTTCATCTTTGAGTAAACGGCGCGGGGGTATTTCTTTTCACTGGCAATCATAATGTTGAACTGATGATACACTAGTACAGATCGAGCAAATTTATTTTCTTTTTACTTAACGAATGCTTTAAGTGTATTTGTGTCTGTACATTCTTTAGGCTTTCGCCTTCCTGGTGACCATTGCGTACGGTGTGGACCTTTTCTTCGCGTTCCAGTCGTGGCGCGGTGCCGGAGGACAGCTGCCGTCCTTCACATCATCATCACCATCCTCCCAACCTACTGCACCCACCAAGGCAGAGGAGGCACAAGGGTAGAGCACGGGCTTCGTCTGCCCTCCTCCCCATTTAGAAATCAATCAACTTCATATACTTTGTATGACTGGGAACAAACATTTAAATACATGTAGTACATTTTGACCTGTTTCTAATGATAACCTTTATTAAAATGATTAAAATGGACACTACAAATGTGATGCTTTTAGTCTAATTTTCTAGGGTAAAAGCTGTTTGTATGTAGCCATGCCTCAATTGTATCAAGGAAATGGAAGTACAGGGACGTCATGAGGAAAACAAATAACAGATGAAAGGTTTGCTAGCGAAGTAAAACTTGAATGAATATGAGTACTATGCATGGCTGGTTTATGTCTTGTTTTGTATAGAAGCCAAAGCAATTGTACCTGACATCGAAAGAAAGTATTGAAGTGTGGAAATAAATCCGCAGAAATCTCTATTTTTGGGACTTTTTTTAATCTGGAGAAGGTTGTAAATATAACTACGAATTAACTAATGATTAATGCATATCTAAATGAACACATGAAAATGCACCTGTCCTTGGAGCTGAACACCACCCACACACATGTAAACGTATGTGTTCCTGAACATTTTCCACGCATATGTTAAAACAGCTGTCCTTGGTGCTGAACACCATCCACACATAGGTTAACACACTTGTCCCTGGATACCATCCACACACAGGTAAACACACATGTCCTTGGTGCTGAACACCATCCACGCAATGGTGAAAATAACCGTCCTTTATACTGAAAATCCTCCACACGTAGAAACTCTTTATAAAGCCAACATTTAATAGCCAAAGAATTTAATAGCAATAGAAAGTCACATGGTGCGTGATCAACCTAGGACTTTCAAAGAGCATATACAAACAAACTCAGAGAGGTGACTGTGGCCTATCTTCACTTAATGTTTCTATGGACTTCACTCATATAAGGCATTTGCTGCGCAAGGATTGCCATCGTACACGATGTTGCATATATAAGTGTGTAAAATCCTGGTTACTGTCGCATTTATATACAGTAACCAAGTAACCAAAATCCTTGGGATGTTACGCGCATGATGAAGAGCATCAGGTGGGACTAAAAGGTCATCCATTAGGGCAAAGGTCACACAGTCTGTTTCCGTTTCCGGATATCCCACAGGGAGATCCAAACACGTGCATGTGCTAAGCTTTAATGCAGAGTATTTTCAGCTCAAAGTTGAAAATATGTGCATGATGAGACTCTAAACCGGCATCGAGGGCAGGTGAGGTTGTATGTCAAGCTTTCGTCCCATTTGAAATCGATTCCATGGTACACTTTACTGAGAATAATCGCAACGCAAATCGTTTTAAAATATAACGTTATAAGTTTTGTAGCGTTAGCAGAGAGTACCAGAGAGCGTATCTAGTAGTCCAAGTTTCAGTAGTTCCTAGCAAGGAGCTTTTATCAGTCCTTGTTCCTAGGCTTTGTACAAAAACATCTAACATGGAACTAAAAGAAATTTCGTTTGACTTTCCCCACAGTGCACAGACTAACTCAGCAGTAGAGTCTGTGGACGAGGACTGATCTCAACTCGTCAACTTCACTTGGAGCTCGAGCGAGCGTGGTGTCACTTCTCAGTCGTCAAACTGAACTTCATCACTTTTCATAAATTACATGTACTATGCAATAGTATGTTCATTATTTGAGGCCTACAACGTTTCATGCCAAACTTGGGATAACGTAGTAGGTCTTTCACATATGATATTAGTACTAGTAGACCAAACAAAGTCATGGCAGCCACACTAGAATCTGCTGAATCTGCAGAGGGCACAGGTCATCACCATGGTAACCAAAGACAGAGGGAGCATCAGAGGCTGACCATTGGTGGAAAAGGATCGGCAGCAGGACAATTTAAGCATCCGTTTGGTGTAGCAGTGTCAGATGATGGGGAGATCTTTGTTGCAGACTGTGGGAACAAAAGAATCCAGGTCTTCACCCTGCAGGGATCATTTGTCCGCCAGTTCCCAACAGCTGTGCCAGGGAAAGGGAGGATGTTCGTCAGCGATGTCGCGTTGGATGCAGTAGGAAACCTTTGGGTTATGCAGTGGGCAAAGTATAGCAAAGACTTTGAACATGTTGTGCAGTACAGCCCACAGGGTAGGATGCTGAGAAAGATTGATCTGAAGAGGACATACATTCACAGAGGAGTTGCTGTGAACACCTTGACGAACCACATCCTTATAACGCAGATCACAAGGGATGAGAACAATGACACATATGGGGAACTGCTGGTTTACCGGCCAGACGGGACTTTTGTGCGGACATTAGGTGTTGAAGAGGAGATGGTTTCCCCATGGTCCATCGCTGTGACTGAGGATGGAAACATTTACGTGTCTGACAATAACAAAAGTTACATTTATGTGTACAACAAAGACGGACAGTTTCTGTTTAAGTTCGGCGGCAATGGGAGTGGTGAAGGTCAGCTGAAGTATCCCCGTGGCATCTGTGCAGACAAGGCAGGAAACATTGTCGTGGCTGATGCCAGTAACAGCCGTGTGGAGATGTTTGACAAGAATGGCGGGTTCCTGAAACACATCACAACAGATATAGAGACACCATGGATCCCAGCCATGACAATGCAAGGACAGCTTGTGGTCACTGATGATGTCAAGAACACAGTAGAAATATTTCACTAGACTTCTAAACCCGAGTCAGGAAATGATTTGCATTGTTGATTTATGAAATGTTAATTTTTACATCTTTGCCAATGCCACATCACTATGTGTACATTAAACTCCTAAAGCTTAGAGTGAGGAAATGTTATTTACATTAGTTATTCTAAAACTAGATGTAGACCGTAGACAAACATTGTAATAATTATGTTAACTTTTTTGATACATCACATGCATGTACTGTACACTATGAAAAAGTTACCTTTGTTGTCAGCCTTATTACCTATAATCTAACGCTAGCTGTAGACTGTTGATTAACAAACATTATAATATGTTAAATTTCTTGATATGTCACATGCATGTACTATACAGTATACACTTAGAAAACTTGCCTTTGTTGTCAGCCTCATTACATATTAATTATTATGTACAACATGCCTAGGGCAAAGTCATCCAGCAGATATAACGTTATACATTAGGTTGGTTCCGATTCTGTCAAACCAGTCAGTATTCTGTGGTCATAGCCCTTAAACTTTTGTACAGTGGCATAAGATAGTATCATTAAGTGACACTCTTTGGTAGGCCACACTCCTTGATCAGCTTTATGATACTAAACAGTAAACATCAACTGTATGATCTGCTTGGAGATTACCCTTTACCAACAGATCTAGAATCCAGTCTTAGAAAGATGAAAGGAAAAGTTCAAAATTTTTCCCACCAACCTCTGCTTGGAGAGTAGCTTTAGTCAATTTTTCTTACATCTTAATTTTGTTTGACGCATTGATTCTCGCCAAAGTGGTAGAATTGAATGTCACACACAAGGTACACTTCTATGTTGTATCATCTGGGAGTTTTTGTTGTAAAGGCCGTTATAAAGTTTCAATATCGGCACAGAAATTTGAGAAAACAAACTGTAACGTTATGTTTTAGCACAGCAAAACTTTGACGTCCTTTTAGCCAGAATGCCATAAATTTTGTATGAGGAACACTTTGACACGGCATGGGATTTTTTATTTTTTTTTGCAGTGCCAGTGGCGAACTACTGTTTGGCAAATTCCCAAAAGTGTATTATGAGCCACCGAAAGCCTGCTATGGAGGCTAATTCCCACGGGGCTTGGAGGCGTGGCTGTCAAAAATCAATGAATCTGAACTGGGATGGAATATTCCATTCAAAGTATGTCAATCGGAAATGAATTCACACGTAACAGCTTACTTCTGATGATAATTAGAAAGACTGTCAATTACATAGACTGTCAATATTTTTGTATCAATGCTATTAGAAAGATAATTATCACTGATTAAAAAAAAAGACGAACAATTATTGTATAGGAATTTTAAAATTTCGTCTCCTCCGGATTATTGTTGGGATGGTCCAAAATGGCCGCCACGCTAGCAAAAGTACCGGCATGTGTCCTGAGATCGGGATTTTTAACATCTCTGAAGAACAATTACTGGTCAAGATGGACAGGCACAAGGGCACAAAACATGGCAACCTTGCCCTTTCTGTGCTCCATGTTTCGGGGAAAGGCGTCAACATCCCAGCGACTTGTAGATCGTCTTGTTCGAGACCCGACAGTCGTCCAGGGTAAGTGCCAAGTCCCCGTTGACCCCGTAAACAAAAAACGTGACAGCTACCAATCTTTTCCTCCCCACGTTGATTTACGACTACCTGCCACTGTAGACAGTTGCTAGTTAATCATTACATACAAGAAGTTGGCGCGGATTTTTGAATAGAGCACGAGGAAGTGGAAGGACTCCAATGTTTGGCCATTGTCTAGACTATCTTGATCTATCTTGGACGCAAAAAGATTACCCTCCTTGCCCTAGGGTATTCAAAATAAGTGGCCGCTTGTAAGGAGATACGATCAGTAACGGGATACGGTTTCTATTGTATGTATAAGGCTCCGTAATAATAACAACGAGGAGCTTTAGCTTAGTAATTTAAAATATTACTTTACTCCTAAGGGGAAAATGCATTAGTATCTGTATGTGTGTGTTTGTGTGAATTCCATCTACAAAATGTAACGTTATATAGAGTACAACATTATGTTGCACAAATTGCACATATTACAGCACCGCTTTACGTCTCCCACACTTCTACGGATCTAACTCCTTATACAGGTCGTGCCCAATCAGCCTCAGACAGCCAAAGATTAGGTAACACATGCCAGCCATACATGTACATACCACATAATATATACCACTGACAATACACCCATTTTTGTAAACCTGGAATCCAGTCTATATTTGTGGCTTGACCTAAATTGGCAACCACGAACTTCATCCTTGAAGAAAGATGACATTTAGAGAAAGGTGACATTGCAGAGCAATTCTGACACAATCAATAATGTAACAAGGGAAAAACACAACCAGTCTTCACTAAAACTTAAAACATGATCACACATTGGCCCTACGAAATTCACTGTCCTTTTTGTCGTGCCAATAAAGCTTCTATTCTTTTTTTAGCTGACTAGGTCAGTGCAAACCTTGTTATGGAAGAATGATATCCTCATAATCCTGATAGGAATGTTTCGGAAAAATTGAATCCTCAGAATAATTTGATTTGAATGATTGGAGTCAGATATAGGTCTTGTGTCCAACCTTGTCTGTCTGAATCTATACTGGTCTCCTTGCAATCATTTCTATCTTTAATATTACTCCAGTCTGCTCGTCTGATTACATTGCCACAGAGGTTGATTGGGAATATTGTAATCTTTGTCTCATTTGCCCTGTTGTCTGTAACAGTGACGTTCAATGTAAGAAGCGTAGAAACAGTCTCCTGGCTTCCGGGATTTGAACCCGTGCCAGCTCACAAACCCAACACTAGGCTAGCCACTATGCCAAAAGGGTATGAGACTAACTTAATTTTGCTAAGCTATTGTAAGAAGAAGGTCACAGTCTTCCCAGTCAACCTCTGCTTGGAGACTATCTTTGAAGTTTGATCACTCCCCACTGCAGAGTAGTCTGGTACCATAGATGTCTTAAAAAAGTTCACCAATGTTGAATATTTCTCAGAAACAGCACAGTGGGATCATCTGAAATTCTGAATGATTAGACTTAGAGACTTGGTTGCTTGATTGATTGATTGATGGACTGGCTGGCTGGCTGGCTGGCTGATTGATTGAGTGATTGATTGATTGATTGACTGACTAGTTGGCTAGTTTGTTGATGGGAATCTAATGAATGATTAATTCATTGGTTATATATTGGTGGTTAGATTGAATATTGATTGAATGATCATTGATTGGTTGATGATTGATTGATTGACATATAGGAAACTGGAAGATTGACGCCCGTCAACAATCTAACTATGCGTTCCGAGGTGCTACCCACAATGCCTT